>NC_052487.1:3390346-3566103 GCF_009730915.1 Dioscorea cayenensis subsp. rotundata
TTCTTTCTTTTTCATGTGAATAAGTGTGCATGTAATTTTTCCCCAACATACTTTTTATATTTCAGGAACTTGTGCTTCTCTTATTTACATTATTAATTTCTTTTAATTTTATTTGTATAATCAGGACCATGCTTCTTGGTATATAAAGGTATTTTGATTTATATCATATAATAACATTATAAGGGATTATATCATACGAAGAAAAGCAAATATACCATTTTGGGTTTTGATCCAAATAGTTGAGAGTATTGTTATTTAAATAATTAATTTTAAGTTTGAATTTTTATATATGGAGCTCATTTGAAAAATTCTACTATTAGATTTTAATACTTCCTTCAAACTAATTTTGTGTTTTATAGTTTTAATTTTCATTATCTTCACCCAAACTAATTTAATGTCTCGGTATATATATTTTCAATCTTGAGCGACAGATTGATTTAGTCCCTAATTTCTAGAAAATCCTGTGGGTCAAGATTTAGATAAAATATAAAACCTATTTATTATATATAAAATAAAAATGAAATAATAAGATAATCCGGTTTCATATCATAATGTTAGGGAAATATAAAATAATGATTATAACTTCCTTTTTCAACTTTATCAATTTTATTTTTGATAATTCCGCCGTTCATTGGGAGTATGTACTTCGACTTCCATGTATGTATGCAATTATTTTATTAAGTTAACTTTTATTTTTATTTGATTTTCAACGCTACCCATATTTTTATAAACAAAATCAAATTATTTTTAAAATAATAATTTTTATTTTTATTTATTAAAGTTGATAAACCACAACTTCGTTCAGAAAGAATAATTACAAATGAATAAAACATAATTACAAGATGAGGCAAAGTATAACTAAACAAGAAATAGAAGAATGCCATAAGGTCGAGAACTCCACCAATATACGAAAATAATAAATAAATAAACATCAAATAAAACAATAGACGATCAAATAGTGGTTTTTAGGAGATAATCATCGAAGGGGATTATTAATTATAAGTAACACTTAGTAAGTGATTGGGGTTGATCTCTTTAACCATATTCAATATTAGACATCAATTCATCAAAATCGAGTACACAATCGAAAAGAAAAGCATATTATATCCACTTTACCGTTAAATAAAAACTTATATTAATTTTTCAAAATTTATCTAATTTAAGAAATCACAAAGATTTTATTATTTTTATAATTTAGTTTATTACTCTCTCTCTCAACATAGTATTTTAGTTATCTATATTGAGAAATATATATATATATATATAAAATAAAAATAAAATTAGAAAAATTGATTTAATGCTGTATAGATTTTCTAAATGAATATATATATAAAACAAAATTTTATAAATTTTTATAGTAAGAGCACGCCATGATAAATAAACCCAGAGGAAGTAGTAGATGATTGTGATGGAATTATCCGGCGGTTTGATTCTTTTTACTTAGATATTTTTAATTTTATAAAAATTAACTACATACAAAGCATCATAAGACATATATGGTTGGGTTCCATGTGTTGTCTTAGTGGGATCATCCAAATGCTCCATGATGTAATTGTGGTAATCTCATGCTATATATTTCATTCTTTCATAGTTGGTGGCAGTCCCTATTAGACTTTTGATAAGACCATGCTCTTATTTTATTAGATATCTTTTATCTTATCTTACTATTTATTTGGCTTTCAATCAATTTTATTGGGATGTGAATGTGACCATATATAATTATATATACATACACACAATTAATTAAGATTATATTAATTTTTTTTAATTAAAAAAATGGACTCTCCACCATGGCATGGATTACTATCTAAAATTAGGCAACACTTTGTCTGATATGACTTACGTCCAAACCCAAGTACAAGACTAAGTGGTACCCGTTTATTAATGTATTTATTTATTTATAAATAAATAAATTGGGTTCATATAGTGTTTTTTTAATAAAATTCAAAAAATAAATAAATAAAAGAGGGTTATGGTAAATGAACTTTGAGTAAAATATAGTAGCTATTAGAACTAATTGTTTGAAAATGAAATTAGCTATAATAAGAACGACTTAATTTTGCTTTATAATTTAGTCAATAATAATTTCTAGTGCCGTGACATGAGATGAAGTTCTCCACAAAGAAAGGATTTATTGAAATGATAATTTTTATGAATTTGAACCAATGATACGAAGAAAAAAAAACCATAAAATTAAATTTATGCAGAAAAAAAATGTTTGATGTGTCAAAGGAAAAAAATGATGGGATATAAATCTACTAAAAATGTAATAAAATTGGTGGTCTTATGTAAAACACCTTCCTCAAACAGTAAGTTAATGGTTTACGAAAATCACTTGCTTTTATCAAGTTTTAAATAGATTTAAAAAAATACAGAGAAATAACAATTAAAATTATTAATACGGAAGAAAGAACACTCATTTAAAACTCCCTAGGTGTGAAAGAGTGTCCTTTATTCTCTCTTTCTATTCTAATTTTTTATTACATTTCCTCTCTATTGCTAGTCCATTAAGAATCCATAAGAATTTTTTTAAAAAAAATAAGAATCCATAAGATTTTCCCCCGATTTCACTAGATAAAGTTATTTGATTTAGTTTGACTCTGAAAGTACATAAGTATAGAAAAAAAAAATCCCATTTAGTTAAAAATAAATAGAATTTTCTTTTATGAAATCATATTAAAAGTGGTCAATTTCTCCAATGCCTTGTGTGAAGTAAGTGCTTTCCATTTCATAGTATTTGTGATATTTTTAAAGTGGAGAAACTTTGTTTTCATTTGTCGTCATTAAAGTTCTAGTTAGGTATTAATTAGGCCAGGTAAGGTTAAAAGCTTCTTTTTGTTCATCCAAGCATGGTGAAGAATGCACTATCATTAAAAAGTTATATGTAGTGCCAAATGCACTGGTAACTCTCAAATTCATTAAAGTGTTTTCTTTTACATCAAATAAAAATATATAAATAAATAAGTACCTAAGTTTCAATTAAAAATTTAGAGTAACTTGCAACTCCAAAACATCTCATGATTTATTATATTATATTATATTTTTAAAATAAAAATAGATAAATCATTGCTTTATTGAAATAAAATTATATAATAATAAATTTTACTTTTATAATTTTATTTATTTTAATTTTTTAACTTGAAAATAAATATCATATGATAAAAAAGAAATTTGTAAAACAAAAAGCTTTTTTGTTATTTGAAAAGATAAAATAAATAATGATGTATTTTGCCTTTGAAATAGATGTATGTAGGCTTATTATTTATTTATTTATTAAATGGATATAAAAGAAAAACATTATTACTTTGTTGATCATGCGAAGAGAATCATGCTACAACGTGGGTGCTATATTAAAAAAAAATGAAAAATTGAAGGCATTATTAGTGCGGTGACTTTATTGGTAGCATTAAAAACAAAGAATAAAAAATAAAAACACTAGGGAGAAAACTGAGAAGGACTCTTGGAGACAAGTGTGGCCATTGACCTTGGCCATTGACGTCCGTACCAAGTTTCAAAGAGATGCAATTTGGACATCTTGTTGGTGCTATATTCATTATTATGTTGTTTTTTTATTATTATTATTTTCTTTTCTTGATTTGGTATGCTTGTGTCCCTCCCTGTGTGAGCGGGGAGTTGGTTTTGGAGTTTATGATGAATATAAAATACATAAATAGTAAGTGATATCTAACACTTCTAATAAAAAATGTTAGATGTAATAAATAAAATTTTGGACTATATTACTTATATAAAGAGATTATAGCAGTTTAGAGGTTGTTTGATTACTCATAAGACCATCTCTAACTATGACTACTGAGTAGGAATTTTTATTTTTATTTTTTAATATGTCTTCATATTATCTCTTGCAAAGCAGTATAATTTATATCATGCAAAATAGTATAGTTGCTTTCTTAAATGTAAGATAGTTTATTTTTTATATGATAGTTTAGTATTTTATTTTTCACAAGATAGTTGTATTTATCTTCTATAAAATAGTTTAGTTTATCTTTTGCAAAATAATAGAATTTATTTGTCTAAAGATAATATTATAGTTTTCTTTCCTCATAAAAGCATAACTAGTTATGAGTTCTAATATTAAGTATTATATTAAATCATTATGTGGTATATTATAGTCCAATATAAGAAAGCTATGAACAACAAGGAAAATAGGGAGACCCAATTTAGTCTAGTCATTTCTCTATTATCTAAAGTGGTTCAATTGCAATTCTTTTTGGAGGACAAGCATGTTATAATTAGAATAAATGAGATCCTTGGCTCCTATACTAATTAGCTATGATTTCTGTTCCACAAATTTATTCTTATATTAGAATTTATATATAAATCTATATAATACATTTTATATAGAAGAGGATCCTACTAAAAAGCTATTATATTACCACATACTTAGCCATTATTATGATATTTTAGTAGTAATTTTTAATGAATATCATAGTGATCGGAAAGATCCTTCCCTTATATTATCTAGTTAGTTTAGTATAGTAGACCCCAAAATTGATATCAGATTAATTTGGGGTCATGGTTATCTCCAACCCTAAATTTGTGTTGTGGAGGGGATGATTTGGGGTTAACTATTTATGACCCCAAATTTAGTGTTTCATATTCATTATTTTTTAATCAATATTTATTATTTTTACTATTATGATTAAAATGATAAAATTAACAATTCATCTTTAATATAATTATAAGTAATCAATTTATATAATTATAAGCAATTCATACTGTACATCCGGGTTCCAGTACTGTTTAATACTGTTATATTCATAAAAAAAGGCGCTTGTCGTCTATTATTCAAAAAAAAAAAATAATTATAAGCAATTAATTAAATTAATTTATGATAAATTTATTAAACTAAAACACTTAAATATATATATATATATATATATTAAAAACAATGAAATGTATGTGTCTGTGTCTCTGTGTGTGTGTGTGGACCCAAATGTTTCATATTTATTATTTTTTAATCAATTTTTATTATTTTTTATTATTATGATTAAAATGATAAAATTAACCATTCATCTTTAATATAATTTTAAGTAATCAATTTATATAATTATAAATTTTGTGTGTAATTAATTAAATTAATTTATGATAAACTTATTAAACCAAAACAGTTAAAAAAATATATATTAAAACCAATGAAAGACACATACAAGAGGAATTTATAACAGAATACATTCATAATAATATTAATAATACTACATAAACATTCACTGATAATAAACCAAGCTATTAAATAATATAGAGAAAATGAATTATAAGTTTCTGAAAGTTTTAAAACATTCCAAACAGACTTTTTGATATTTGAATTTGCTAGGCAGTCCTTCATTTTTCGAACAGTTTACTTTTTAGTTAATGCAGCTCACTCCGTCAGTTTATTCTATCTTACAACATGTACTTACCGCTTAAAATGTATAGTTTTCGTTTAATAATGGGTGCTTTTATATAACCACATAAATTTTCATTTAACATATAGTATATTTTTATTTAATATTTGACCTTTCCATTTAATATCTAACCTTGCCGCTTAATATTATGTGTTTCCGCTTAAAAAACCTAGAGCCATTTATGTCAATGTTAGTTATTTTTATGATAGAAAGACAAAAAAGTACATTGTCAGGAAAAAAAAAGAGATTTTTTTTGGAATACCCAAACTTGGTGAGACAATATGTGAATAAGTGAAACTCGACGGGATTTTTAAGGTATTTTTATAATAACATATTACATTGTAATAAATATTTAATTAAAATTATTGCTGAAAATAATTAATTTCAAGTATTTTATGATTCAATAGTAATAATAATAAAAAAATAGGATGAGTAAAAGAATATTCTCAAAATATACCTTTTGGGGTAAAATTTGGGGTTTGTGGTCAAAGTATAATTCACTATAGCATAACCAAATTTAGATTTGGGATAAAAATTTGAGGTTTTAGGTTGAAGATACTCTCAGTGAAATCACAATAAACTATAATATATAATAATAGTAAAAGTTTTATATTTTAAATTACATTATTATTGTTTAATTTGTTGTAATTAACAATATTATGTTTCCATTTTTTGTTATTTAGTTTATTGTAACTGAAAATTTTGTATATATTTTGGTTGTTTGATTTGATGCAAGTTGAAGAATACAATCACCATATAAGTGGGGGTAATGAGATTACCCCATTATCGATTATTAACACCAAGATATTTTTATAATTAAATGTCAAATAACTTTAGTGGTAAAATAACCATGACAGTGACGGATGCCACTTACTTTACATTATTTCAACTTACAGCTTTTGATGTAAGTTGAAATGTTGTAAACATTGGTGAGATGTAAGTTATTTTACATCCAAGTAAATGAAACTTTTACATTACAACTATTTGCAGGCAACTAAACAGGCCCTAATGTCTATAACGAAGAGAGGAAGACCATGACTTTAACTATTTCAGCTGCTTCTACATGTGTATTTTTTTAAAAAAAATTATTTTTATTTGTTTTTTGAGAATGAGACAAACGCGTCAACTATTGGATAACCCAATGGTATAACACCAAAGTATAAGGAGGAGGTCATGGGTTCAAATCCCTCCCCCGACAGTACTATTCACTATACTGTTCATACACTGTTCATCCGGGATTTTTATATTATTCTCATACTGTACATATATTATACATCCGGGTTCTAGTACTGTTTAGTACTGTTTATATTCATATAAAAAGGGCGCTTGTCGTCTATTGTTCAAAAAAATGAGACAAGCGCAAGTAGTCATAGGCATTCACATAGGCAGGTAGCATTGAAGTTTTCTATGTGCTCCACTCCTACGGTCCTACCATTAGGAACCAGTGGCACCAATGTGTCCAGAACCTGAGCATCAACCTTCTAACAAACCAAACCTATAGTAAAACTAGTGCCGTTGAACCAAAGGTCCTTTGGTTGTATTTTTATTGTTAATCATGTGATAATTTAATAAAATTTGCATATTCATAATGAACTGAATACCCTCAAATTCAAATGGTCCAAAAGAAAAGATTATCCAGCTGACATTTTCTATAAAATTTAATCATGTAATTAATATATTGAATAATTAATTTTAAATTTTGATTTATCAATCAAACATCTTTCAAAGGACAGTGCTTAGCGTATCTTCAGTTAATAGTTAATTCCGTTATTTTTATTTATTTATTTTTTTTTGTTATAGTTTAATGGTTTGATTAATTAAGTTCAATAGCATGTATTTTTTAAGAATGCCAAGCATGAATATTTGAAGCTTTAGAAAAATACCCAAAATAAATCAATTAGAGTTTGTGAATCACATATAATTAATTAACAATCTTCATACAAACATTTCAAACAGAAATCCTCAAAACATTAGAATGCACTTCTATTGCCAAAATGACTCATGAACATCATAAATTTTCAGCCCGAAACAAAGTCAGACTTGGCAAACGCATACCATTTAGCCAAGAAGGCGATTGAATGTCGGCTTGACGAGCATGAAGATCATCGGACAGATTGCAAGAAATTTATGCCTCAACAAACCATTGAAGACAAAGATCAATCACAATCCAAAAGGAACGAGGAAATGCGATAAAATGATTCATCCTCTTGTGGTGTTCATGCTGATAATATTCAGATAAATCCTCGATGAATAACTGCAGTCGATACAAAACTACACATCTGAAATTAAGAAGAAGAAAAATAGCCATTTTAGAAACACAGTTAAACGTCTGCAAATGCAAAGATATTCAGAAAAATAAGAAAAATATCGATCAATAACGTTTAGCTGAAGTTTAGCATGGAAAAAAGAATACCTCAACACACATATTCACTCTCATTCAACAAATGAGTTATAGTCTTACTCAACATAGTTTCATCGCCATTCGTATTTATTGTTTTATGGTATGGACAAATAGCTCAATATGGTTAGAAATATTTTCAAGAATATGATTTCTGACCATGAAGGCTGGAGTATCATACTATCATGTGGACTTTTTGAGGTTAAGTTTTAATAATTCTGCTATTTGTATGTTAAACTCTTCTATACTTGTTGATTATATCTCCTGGGTTTAACTTGTATATTTTGATTTCTACAATGTCCTAAGATCTTAATTTCTGCAAACGGTTTGACTTAGGCTAACAAAGAAAATGGCAACTTATCACACCCATGTGTCCCAAATTAGAAGGGGCACGGCCGGATAACCAGACCCGTCCGGTGAACCGGGCCCAACACATGTCATAGGTGGTTCTAGCAGGCCAGGTCAATCTGCCAAAACCTAAGTTGGAGAAGTGGTTTTATTTTTTATTTTATTTTTTTCAACAATACAAGGTTCAATCCCTACTTGTATCATTATTAACCTTTCTTTTATAATAAAAAAATAATTTAAAAAAAAAATTCAAAAATTCAACTGGGAAACCTGCCAGGTCAAGAGTTGAGAAAACCTTAACCAATAACCGGGCCCACTATAATGCGGGTCAGTCCTGGTTTATCAGTCCAACAGGATTTTTCAGGGCTGTTTCCGGGCACGAACCGGGCCGGTTGAACACCTGACCCAAATGAGAAAATAGTGCTCTTGAATTGAAAATTTGACCGTGTAGCTATAGATGAGAATGGAATTCAAAATATGTGCACATGTCTTCATCTTTGGGAGAATCAAATGTATGCCAAAAAGAAAAACATGTCTGAAAATGACTTTAATGACAGGATTGCAAGCAACATCTCAAATCGACTATCACATGCGAGAACAAACAATTGAAGATCCCATTCGGCACAATATGAAACCAAACCAAATCCCAAACTGGCTCTAATAATAATTCGATGAATTAAATATATATGTATATAAGCATTTATAGCAGATCATATGTACTCATTTATGGTATTATTGAGCATACATCCATACTTATTTTTCAATTCTATTTCCTTCATGACAGTTTCATATATGCTAATATTCCATTCTTATGTTGCACATTCATGGTAATTATAATTAAAGAAAAAGTCCTCTGTCCTGCTTTATCTTTCCGTGGTTTTTGCTAATTAACTAATTCAATTAAGCTCAATTAGAAGCTTTGACAACAGGAATGCTAAGTATAGGGAAGTCAAATTGCAGCCGCCCGCCAAATTCACATTTTTTTTTCCGGAAATGACACCTAGAGAATTATTCTGAATCAGTTTTTTGTTCCCTTCGTGAAGAAGTATGGTCAAATGATAGGTAGGTAGGAAAATGAAAATCTCAAATTAATCAAGAATGATGTGCAACTATCGTATTGCAATTTTTCATGCATGAATTCAAATGGCACAAATATAAGCGGAAAAAAAAATGATACTAGGATAGTATAATGACTACAGTGAAGATGATGTATTTGACCTTATCTGCAGGTAAAATCATCGATATGATGCTATCAGAGGTAATCGGGATAAGTCCATCGATTTACTGCTGTAGTACATGTAGAGTATCAGTTGCACAATACCGAGTATTGTCCCAATACCATTCGGGAGCTGAAATTCACGTTCAAACAAATCTAAATTTAGTAAAGGAGTTTAAAAAAAATGAAAGGGAAAAAATCACTAACAGATAAAAAGTTCGCGTGAAGGTTCTTACATATATGAAAAAGTCATGTAACAACATCCCATAAGTGAAGAATGAGATGCTCATCAAGAAGGTCGCGAGTGAAAGATAGAACGGCATGAACTCCACACTCTTTGTCTTAATAACCAAATTCTGACATTGGAAAAAGAATTAACATTGTGTTAGAACTTGCCCCATTAGTTTAAATTTCGACACTTGAAGATATTATCGAATTGAAACTTACAATGATGAATAACGGGGAAGCGAACATGGAGATGAGAGAAGCAATACTAAGATATCCGACAAAGTTTCGCCTTGCAGAGCCATTGAAGAACTCAAGGCTAATATAAATGACCAAAGCAAGGGTGGAGAAAACAGCAATCAGAAATGAGGACATCTTCAACTTCATGCAAAAAAAAACGAAGAAATCAGACTAAAATCACAACTATAATAATTTCCAGACATGACAAAGTTCTGTAACCATGGCAAACCTTCCTCGAGTTCTCAGAGTATATGATAAAGATGATCACATAGGTTAATTGGAAGACAGCCCCTACCGAATTCACCGTCGCAACAAGAAGAACCCCTCCCGGGGTCACCCAGGGGAGTCCATACCACAACACAATCAAGCAATTCAACAGAGAATATATATAAGGCAATCCGGAGAACTGTTCAGTTGATTTGTTCCCAATAATTCTCCTGAACGTAGGACTGCAAACAATTCAAAATTTAATAAAAAAATAAGATTAAAAGATGCGAAATTCACTGTGGATCAAAACATTAAGAAAAGAAACATGACAATGAGATACTTACAATGGTGACACAAACAGCACAAAAGCAAAGAGATTGCCTGCACAAAAAGAGAAATGGAAGAGTTTCTCAAACAATACAAAACCATCATCAAAATTTAATCTTTCGATTTGCAAATTCATAAAGGTTCCAACTTTAGGACACAAACAAACAGAAATTCCTAAATCTTTTGCCCAAACACCATCAAACATGGAAACAATCATATGGACTAAAGCAAAAAAAAAAAAAGGTTTCCTGCACAAAAACTGAAATGCAAGAGTTTCCAAATTTATAAACCATCGTCTTCAAACAACAAAGAGAAATCCCAAAATCTTTGCCACTAACTCCATCAAACATGAAAGCAAATGCATGAACAGAACTAAAAAGCAAAGAGATTGCCTGCACAAGAGGACAAACGCAAGAGTTTCTCGCACAATCCAAATTCACAAACCATCATCAGAACCTAATCTTTCAATTCCCAAATTCATAAAGGTCCCAACTTTAGGACATCCAACAAACACAAATCCAAACTCTGTTGCTCAAACACCATCAAACATGAAAACAAACACATGAACAAAAAGCATAGCCTGCAGATTTCTTAAAAAGTCCATACTCATAAACCATCAGCAAAACCCAATCTTTCAGTTCCCAACTTTACAACATTAAACAAATTTTTTTTTTTATAATCCAAAAATCTTTGCTCAAACAACGTCAAAAACGAAAACAAACACATGAACAACAATCAAAAGGAATTGAAATAATATAGAAAGAGAGAAACATACCAGCAACTCCAGCTAAGTAAGAGGAAACACCATGCGAGGAATACCCAAGAGAAGCCATGAACATCTTCTCAAATGCCTCAAAAACACAACAATGCTGAGAGCCAAGAACAACACGTATATAATCCAAGCAAGTCCCAATCTCTGTCGATTGCCCACGTTCGTGAAATGCTGAGTTCCTCTCTTCGAAATTATTAATAATCAACGCAGAGAAAAACTTCCTTGTTTTTTTCTCTAATTGTACTTGTTTTTACTTATATAACCTTGCAAAATCTTAAAATTAATTTGTTACCCAATAAAATCCTATAAGTTTACCAAATGAATTTATTTAATAATAATTAAAAAAATTAAAAAAATAATGTTAATAAATATTAATTGAATTAGTAATTAAATACAAAAGCCACCTGGTTCAAGTGATTAGAGACACTAACTCGGATGTCTTAAGGGAGGATAAAAACGGCATGAGTTTGAAACCCATGTAAATATATTAACTCTGTTTGAATTTGAATTCCCTGTATAAACCCCAACAACTTAAGATGAGGGCACGGTAGACATCAACTCTGCTTACATCCCTCGAGGTTTGGTGTCTACAGTCAAATGTAGTGTTGATTTATTGTGTTTTTTTTTCAAGCATTGAGTAGTGCTCTTAAATAATTAGCGATCTATTTGATATCTTTTGCGGAACTACCCCTCTTAGAAAGGTCATGAATAAATTAATTACCTTATAAAGTCATCAACACCTAAAAATTTTGTCTATCCCTGATGTGTTTTCCCTTTTTTTTCTCTTTTCTTTTATAAAGATACATAATCATCACTTGTGGTTACACCCCAGTCTTTTATTTCTTTGTGTCTATTCTCACTTTTATTATTATTATTTTTTTTGGTAATTCTAAGCTTATTTATTCATATTAATAAATTTTAAGTAGTTTATTTACTTTTTCATTTTTTTTAAAAAAAACCCTACACTTTTAACTATGATTAAGCCAAACTTTGTAATGACACACATATATTGATAGGGTCATTTCTCTAACAACATTCATAGATAATTTATTTATCAACGTTCTCTCCCAGCCATTGAATAAATAGTAAGAAGTTAAAAGCATAGTTTTTTAATCCAACCAACCACATTTTCACCTATTAAATACATCACAAAATGTACTGTATATAATATACTATTTATGCTCATTCTTCTCTCTGTCTCTCTACTAGTTGTTCTCCCAACTTTTTCATTCTCTGTGAACGTTCGTAGCCGATATTCTACGAGCGTCCGTGAATGATGTAATGGCTATATATATATATATACACATATCTTATATTAAGATTATATTAGAATATGAGGGTTTATATGAAAATATGTAATTTAATTTTTATAAGGATATACGTGTTAAAATGTAAATCCATTTGATTGACGGGTCACAGCGTTTCAGACCACGAGTTTTTCGCTGTTTGAGACGTTTGGAAATAAATGTCTCACGCGCTCTCAGACCGGTCCGGTCTCTGTCAATCCTACTCATTTTCCCTCTTTTTTTTAATTAATTAATTAATAATAATAATAATAATAATAATTCATCCGGTGAATTGTTGATAAATAGAAATTTTTTAATTAGTAGTTTTTTTTTTTTTTAGTAGACAAAACAAACAAAGTACAGATTTTATAGAGTATGATGGTTTTAAACTGTTTTGTTTTTATAACCTGACAATTTAAAACTTTAAACATCAAAAAAAAATTAAGAATAATTTTATTATATTTAATTTTTTATTTTGAAGTCAATATTAAATCTAATAAATTTGATTTTGCTTAATAAAAATCATATCTCATGTAGGCATAAATAAAAACAATTAGATATTGAAAATTTTATTATACAAAAATTTTAATTAATGAAACAATCAATTATTTGGGTCTAACTTAATATCCTAGGCATATCTAGATATGACATGATAATATGTAACCACCGCCCAGTATTGTGGTTTGTCACATAGACAGTGGATGGGCAGATGTAGAGTCATGCATAGTAATATAGAGCAGATGTAGGGTCACACATAGTAATATAGTAGTTATGTTCATCCGCTATTTCTAATCTCTGATATTGTTCACAATATTGTTAAAATGGACCCCATGAGTTTCTCATGGGAGGAATTGTATCTCTTTTTAAACCTATATGATAAGAAATTTATTAACTCGGTATGGTTTCTGCAAATCTCTTGGGCATACATGTGGCGGACTTTTATTATCCCATATGATGTATGACATAGTTAATAAATCACTAGGATATTGATAAACCACTGTAATTAATGTATCTCCATACATATATGTTACTTAATAAACCCTTACATGCATCTATTATCAAATATATATATATATATATATATATATATATATATATATATATATATATATATATATATATATATATACACACATACATATATAATATGTGATTAATCAGTCAAAAAAAAAAAAAATAAACATTAAGATGTTCAAGTCTTGCACTTCACCATGAAGTAGATTGTTAGAACAACTTGTATGTTGACCTCAAAGGTTGGCAAATTAATTAAGTAACCAAATATAAAATTGAATCATGTTATCCTTAATCAGAAGCATATTAACAAAATAATGGGTTAATTACAATTAGTAGCGCTAATCTCCGCAATTTTTGTAGTGAATATAAATAGATAAACAAATAATACTACATTTCGTATGGTTTCGCTTGTTTGTTGTTGTTCTAACTTTAAAGAAACCATATATAAATCTAAGATTAATATAGAAGTTATATATATAATATGATGACGTAAACACATATGTTATATTATTATTTAAGAAATATATATTTTATGTCACAAACAGCCCACCAAAGGATGAAATGGATATGCGCTAATGTAGGACGCAGGGTTGGCAACTTGGCATCGGTGGAGGTCTTATCCACATAATAAGCTTGGTTTTTTGCACAAGAAACCAAAAGAAGCTATGTGTGTGTGTGTGTGTATTAATGTATATATAAATTAGTATATGTTTTTCAGGATACCTAATTATTTTTTTAAAATCTAAGAAAGTTTGATGGTAGCGGTTAATTAGATTATGATCTAATGACTGTTATTTGTAAGAGTGATGTGCAGATTTCACTTTAATTACAATGTTATTACACTATTATTATTGTTAGAATTGTATATTATTATTAACTACTATTGGATACTATAAATGAATGAACAATGACTGTTAGATTTGTATTTGGCGGCCATTGAACATATCTAGATTTGAAATCTAAGGGTGGCCTAAAAGATAGGCCTATATATATATTAGTGAAACTCTAAAGATTTATAATAAATCGTTGACTCATTACCGTGAAATAGACAAACAGTAAAATATTTAACTCTCATATGGAAGATTTAAAGTTTGGCTCTCTACTAATGTCTAGTTGAGACGTAATAAAACGTGTGTGGTGACTTGTAAACATTGTCAAATATATATATAATGAATATGAACTAAATTAAATTTCTATTATTATTATTATTATTATTATTATTATTATTATAACATGTGAAAAATGTGCGGAAGAAAATGGAATAAGGCTATTGAATATCAAATTGTGATATAGTTTATCTGTACTTCATTTTATCTTTTTGTTATTCTGATTTAATCTCTTCTTTGAGTAAGTAGTGTATTTGGTTTGGGGATAAGTGATAAGCTATTTTATTATATGATATAGCGTTTATTTATGAATTTAATTGATTTAATAAAATTTAATTTATAATAATAAAATAATAACAATTTATAGATATTATTATTAATTATAATAAATTAATATTAAACACTATTAAATGTGATAACTTGAACTTGTTAAAATTGGGCAGGTCTAGGCCCATACTAGAGTTAAATCGGACATGATTTTTTTTTTTTTTAACAATTAAATCTTACCTAAGAAAAATCCCATATTTAATATATATATATATATATATATATATATAATAAAATCGATAAAAAAAAAATTTCAGGCATTTATATATGCTTTTTGGGTTGCCCTCTCAATAAATTTTTTAGATCCATGCTAGGCTAGACGGTGTACTCAAGAGTTATATTTGTAGAGTATTAACTTAATATAAAAGATTGCTAAATCATACCTATATAAGAATTACATTTATCTATATATTTATAAAATATTACTTTTCATTTATATATGCCTTACACACCAAGATCAGCCAATGGATTTTGTCAGAATACATAAAAGCCATTAAAAAACAAATCCTTCCAATTTATTTTAGTCACTCATATTATATGGCAAAGAAAAAGAAGATTTTGTTTAAAAAAAAACGTATATATTAGTCAATGATAATTTTTTTTAAATAGATTTTCAAGTATTTTTAAGGGGTATATTAGTATATATGACTCTCTACACACATATATAAGCTGGTTGTGATTATGACAAGAAGGAATAGCTGAGCCATGAAGCATTTGATTTGTGTATGAGAGATGATCATCAATGCATGATTTAGATAAAAAAAAAAATTTATGCATATGTATAGGGTAGTTTCTGATATAGTAAAAAAAGTGACAAGAGGTAATAAAAAACTATATTATATATATTTTTTAATTAAATTTTACTTATAACAACAGCTCTTAAATTTTATCTTTTTGAATAGAGGTGGTAACCGGTTGGACCAGAGATGGAGAGTGGCCTCCCCATCCCTACCCCCCTAAAAAGACGGGGACGGGGAATTCCTATCCCGAAATCCCCACGGGAAAAAAATTCTTCCATCCTCGTCCCCATGGGAAAACCTCCCCGTGAAAATCCCCGCAGGGATTTCCATGCTAATACACTTATAAATTTTAGTTATCTTTAAAAAATTTTAATACCAATATGCCTATGAAAAACATAAAAATCATTCACCGTAAAGCTCCACAAAATAACATATCAAAAACTTAAAACAAAATAAATAAAAAATCTCCAAATATTTATCACTTGAAAGCAAACTATAAATATAGAACTAATACAAGTGCATATACAATCTAATACATAGAGAACTCAATGAAACTACTCAACATTTTGAATCGCAAACCGTGAAAAGGCCACACACAAAATCAACATGCTTTTGTATCATGTATTTTCAACAATCAAACAATAAAAATTAATAACAAATTACTAAAATAATAGGCTTATTGCAAAATTAACAAATCACTCAAAAACATAATATTTTGAGAATTATAATAGGAAAAATATAATTAATTAAAATAAATTAACTGGGATGGGGATCCTGAAGGGGGAGAGAGCACTCTCTGTCCTCACCCCATTTAAGGAAATAGGACAAATTGATCCCCATCCCCACCTCCACAGAGAGAAAAAGCAGAAAATTTCCATCCCTATCAGTCATGTTCCCTCTAGGATGGGGATACCCCACCGAATACCGCCCCTGTTTTTGGACTTGCACAACTTGCCCCTTCATAACCTCTCAAGTCACATGTGATTTTAATGTTGCATTTCTCTAACTCCAACCCCCTTCATTTTTATTTTTATTTTTATTTTTATTCAGAATTATTACTAACCTCACATGGTCACATGAATTTTCACCAAACCCTTTTTGTTTTAAATATGGATAAACTATAAACAAAACTCAAATACTTAACTTTCGAATTGAACAATGAATGCATAAAAGGATCAGGACATGATGAACTTAGGCCCAATTTGAACCCAGCTCTCCGAGAATATGGGCCCCATGAAAACAAAGAATGCATCAAAGAATCAACTCCTAATGAAATGCCCTCCAAGTGATATTGGGCCCGCAATGTACTCAGCCCACTAAATTTCCGATTCTAACAGTTGTAATTTTCAAGGACCAAGAGACTTATGCTATGTTTGGATTGAGGGCTGACGAGGGAACATAAAAGAAAGAGAAAGTTTTGGAGGGTCATAGTGAGTCATTCCCTTGTTTGGATCAAATTTTTTAATTTAACCAAAGGAAATTAATGGTTAATTCTGACATTCCAAAACCTCACTTTTTCTGGTCCCCTAATTTGGGGTGCCATGGCAAAAGGATAAAGGACATAGGAAAGAGAGATGCCTACATTCAATCAATTGATTCACCATGGTAGAGAAGAAAAACGGCGCACAGACCATACTTGAGCTTCGGATCAATGTCCCCAGAAGCAGAAAGGGAGAACCTTCTAAAAATTATATAATTTTTTAAAAGACCTTAATACCCTCAATTTTTTTAATTAATTACATAACATCACTTCATAAGTTTTTTTTTTTTTAACCTTTTTCAATTTAATTTTATAAGTAATTTTTTATTTAATAATAAATGTATAATTGGTAAATCATATTATTATATATTCTTTGCTTTCATTTCTCTTCTTTAACCAAATAGGGTTTTTCAGAAGACCCTTCTTTCCTTTCCTTTACTTTTGCTTTCTTTCACTCCTTTTTCTTTTCTTTATTTTTCCTTCTACTTTTAGATCCAAACACTATATTAAGCTTAAGGAAGATTTATGTTTCCTCAACCTAATCTGTACAATCAACCAAGGAAAAAAGCAATGTGAATCGGTTTCTATAAACACAAGAAGTTAAAAGGAATTAAGTTGGAGGATGCCATGTAAGCAATCAAATACAACTTCAACTCCCTTGGTTCTCTAGCTATTGACATCGGGGAAATGATACCTACATAGAAACTATCTTAGACACTAGACTCTAAAAGATCAAACTAATCACATCTAGGATGAATAATTTCCTAGTATAACTATCATCTCAATGTGACTAATATCTTTTAACCACAGTTCATATTCACCACTAATGGATGTCTAGATTTTATCTTACGTTATTACTTGGTTAACCTGATTTTCTTAGTCTGCTCAATTGTATATTCCTTTCTTATACGACATTGTCATAGAAAGTTTTTTTTTCTACTTAATAAAAATATAGTTTATTATTTTTTTAATAAAAAAATATTAGTTTAACTTTATAACCCAATGTATCTATGCACATAATGGAGGAAATTTGGGCTTTATATCCAATTTCATGGTTTTTTTTAGGGTATCCAAGCAATTTTTATTCCATTTTTATTAAACAAAAATGCTATTTAACTAAATTTTTAACAAAACAAAATTCATTAAAAAATCATAAGATAATATACACATAAAGGAGTGATTGAACAGGTTGATTTCACCCTCTTATAATCATATCAGTGCATTTGGCGTCTATGAAAAATAGTCTGTAATCGATTTCTTTTATAGAAAACAAACCATTTGTTATCACTCCTTTTTTGCAATTGTATTATGATTGATGATGAGTTGGAAAAAAAACTGATTAGGGAGGAAATGTACTTAAAACGATTTTTTTTTTTTTACCAAAGAAATATAACACATAGATTAGAGGTGGGCACAGGCTGTCCGACAACCCGACATGGCCTGTGGCCGGCCCGGAACTGGCCCACCGGGTCACTGACCGGAGGGCTGGGCCAACAACTCGTAACGGCCCGTCACGGAGAGGCCCGGTTACGGGTTCGGCTTGCCCCAACCCATGGCCCGACTGGTTGGCCCGCCAGGCCAAACCCGGGTTGCAACTCGGCCCGGCTTGCCGGGCCCAACTCGTTTTTTGAATTTTTTTTTTGAATTTTTTCCTTTTTTTTAAATTTTCTGAATTTTTATTTTTTTTTAATCGGGTGGGCCAATCCGGCTCAGCCCGCTGGGCCCAATCTGCGGGGTTGACATGCCGACCTAACCCGTCTGGCCGACCCGGCTCGCCAGGTGAACATGGAAGATGGGCCAATTCCGGGCCCGGTTTTCTGTGACTCGGACCCACCGGATTCGACGGGCCAACCCGACCCGGCAAGTTCTACACCCAACAGGGCTGGGTCTAGGTCGGTGAGCCGGTGAACCGCAACCCGACGAGTCCTGTACCCACCTCTACCATAGATTAGATTTCCCATCAACATTATATATATATATATATATATATATATATATATATTCACACATAATATGTATTTTTGAAGTCGGTATTTATGGAAATAGATTTTTTTAATGTAATTATATATTCAAATATACATTTTTGTATAGACAAAAATTTTATTCAAGGATGTCAAATGGCATACATAATACAATACCTTAAGAATACCCCAACACCAAGAGCGGCATGAAACTAAGAAAAATTTAAAAATATTTTAATATTGTTTAACAACAAATGATAATTAGATACCAAAATAAGCATTTGGACCCAGTCAAGGAACTAAAAACACTCTGATATGAAACCAAATTTTTAAATAATTTCAATTAATTCAGATTTGTAGGAATTCTAAATATATACTTTAAGGCTTTGCTTGGATGAGGTGAAGAAATGTTTTGTAAAGTAAAGTAGAGTAGGGTAAAGTAAGGTAAAGTAATGCAAAAGGAGATTTTAAGTTATATCTTATTTGGATTGAAAGTAAGGTAAATGGAGGTTATCAAACCTTGTAGTGTTTGGATTGAGGGTAATAGAAGGTAAGATTTTATATGAAAATTACTAAAATGCCCTTGAAGCTATAAATTATATTTTATACGAATTTTAATTTTATACATACAATATTATTTTTGTTAATTAAATATTTTTATTTGAATATTACTATTTATTTTATTTTTCACGGACATCAAATCTAATTTGTTATATGGGGCATGCATGTAATTAATTAATTTCAAGAGGGATATTTTCATTATGGAAAAAGTTCAAGCCTCCAATTTGGGGTTGAAAAAGGGGGTTAAATGGAAGTTTTTCAACCATCAATTTAACCCCCAACTACCCTACCTTGCATATAATTTTGGATCCAAGCAAGGGTTGGTCAACAATCTTCTCTTACAAAACCTTAATTTACCCCCTCCCAAACAAGCCCTAAATTATTGTGTCAGCAAATGCATATATCGTCTAACAGAGTGGCGTCTTATACCAAATATTATTGTGGCCAATGTCAGTTAACCACATCATATAAAAAAATCTAAATAATAATAATAATAATAATTTCCTATGGAGTAGATCTACATGCATAAAAAATGTCACATAAAAAAAAACTAATTGATATAATATTGGCTCTGCCATAATAATGATAAGTTTCTACAATAAAAGAGGAACTGAACATTAATTGGGAAAAAAAAGGCAAAAATGAAAATTATCTTGATAAGAACCAACAATCCATTAATAAAGTTAAATGAAAATATACTCATTTTATTATTTTAACCAAATAAATAAATAGATAAATGGTTAGATAAATGATAACAGCAGCACAAACCATGACACAGTAGAGCAAACCATCTGAATAGCATCATCACACACTAGTTTTTAAACAAACAGAAAGAAGTCTGGCAAATATGCTGGAAATAATGTGTAATGCACCATGACAAACACATACTCAACTGCTCACAAGATTTTTTTTTTTTAAAAAAAAAAACACACATCTATGACTTTTAAGTATGACCTTCAGAGTTCAGAACAATGACAGCACAAATAAAACCAAAACCTGCTCCATAGACGAAATATATGGAGTACACATTATTATACTATGAAACTATACATAACTTAGACAAACAAATCACTAAACAATACCCTTTTAACAGCCAAAAATATTAAAATTAGACAAAACAAAATGAACTAATGTGCAAATAGCCTATTGCAACCAGAACAGAATCAAAGGAAAGGTTTAACTTCCAGATACCAGCATTGGAGCGGAAGAGCATCTCGTCATTTGGAAAAGCTTTGATCTTGTCTTTCTAGATCCAATCATGATCTCCCTTCAGACAAATCGAATGAGAAAAGAATTAGAGAAGGCACAATGAGAATTAAATGTAATGCATATGAAAATAAAAAAAAAAATTAATGGAAAAAAAAGCTACATTCCATGTCAAGTTAAAAGGACCACCAAGTTCCACACAGGGAGCTTTGAAATTTGCATATGCTTAATCTGATAGATAGACTACTTGCAGCACCAGGATCTTAGCTCATGCGATTGGACACATGATTTGCTATTCTACTACATGGATAAAACTCAGGTTCCTGTTCCACTATTTCAAGAGTAAATCCAAATAACAACTTTTTTATATTCTCTCAGAGCATTCAGAAAATAAGGTGAAAGAAGTTATGTGGTGAGAAAATCAAGCCTTTGTATTATATTTTCTAGTTTGGTAAAGAAATAAATGTCAATTTAAGAAATGCTTTTGAGTATGACACTAGCAAGATCAATAGAAAATTGCATAGGTAATGCCCGCAAAAAAAAGAACATCTCAGAACACCATATTTCTGCTGGCCGAGTTAAGAGCAATATGACATGAGAACCAACCCACCTCATATGCACCAACCTTGCCAAGGCTTATACTGAACTAACATAGTCATGGGACCAACTTAAACAACATCTGCATGACAAAGCTTTGGCTAGAGTAAGGCAGGAAATTCAATTACCTTCAAAGTGCCTTACAAATTATCAAACAAAAAACTTAAAAGTGAAGCAATTTTAGGCCCAAAAGTTGTGTCATCACTCATCATCAATCAACAAATTGGAGCAGAGTCCACAGAAGATGAACAGTCAATTATTCAAGTTATACAACAACTGTAGAGAAATTGGATTATCATGAAAGAAAACCAGTATTTTAAATTAAAAAAGAAAAAAAAAGGGGGAAGATTCCTGTTGTTTGAGCCTGCAACTATCAAATTGGTAAAATGTTGACATCATCAAACGAATCGTGCTGATTAAAGAACAAACAAGTTCCGCCAGAAAACTATTATGCAAGTATTCCAACAAATCATTGAGCGACACTGTTCACACACTTGCACAGAGAGAAAGAGAGAGTGAGAGAGAGAGAGAGAGAGAGAGAGAGAGAGCCAACCTCAAATGATTAGTTACCTAGTGGATCGAATATATGGTTCTGGGGACCTGATTATCATATAAACCCACAAAGGTCATCTATGGAATATAATAGGCAGGTAGGTTGTGATTGAGAGGATCACAAAAGCTGGAAAATGAAGACATTGGATCAAACTAGTAAGTAACAACTTTAGGCTATAAAAGATGACTAATACAGGCCCAATAACAGCAAAATTATAGAAATTAAAAAAATAATATAAAATACAGTCATTGACCATCACCATATAATCAGCATGTAATGGTTTACCCAAGACTAGAAACAATCTTTTTTTCCACAAAATTAATTTTCCAAATGAGTAGTTCAATTTAAGAGACCAGAAGTTACCAAGGCCAACCAACCCAAAAAGTCATCATGAAATGAGATGAGCAACACATCCCAAGTCAATTTCATACCCATAATAAACCTCAAAACTCAGTTACCAGCAACATATAAAAAGTTATCATGTGTCAATGCCAAGGCCTATCCTCAAAATCTTTCGAGTGAAAACTTGATAATTGACTGCTCATATTCAAATGACCAAGGAACCAATATATGGATCTTTGGGCCTACTTTCTTTCTAATTGGTGACATGGCCAGTTCTAATAACAATCATACAACATCATTGAACTTATACTTTACTAATGAAAATATACTGAAAAATACAGTGACACAAATTCAGTTCACATAAAGCTAGGGTCGCCACAACCAAAAAATCAAGTGCGGCCGCATCCATACTCAATTACAAATTTCAAACTCAAAGCACTAAGGTAATTTCTTCCACTGCTGTTGAAACATAAAACCAAATAGCAGCTGATTTAATAATGCCTGTCATTAAGATAATAAGAACAAAAAACCTGCTTGTCAGTGACCTAGAACCTATAAACTGTACCATCGTGGTTAAAGGCAAACTCAACAACTAAGATAGGCAACTTATTAAAACCTTCAGAAGCACATAGGCTTCGACAAAGGATAAAATACGGTCATGGACACAACAGTCTTTTCCAACTGCTCAACGGGTATTTGGACTTCCACAAAAATTGCAGGTGCATGTATCTGGCTTCACATGTTCCACCTAGCCCAACAGTACTCTAGAACTAGTAGTACCACATATTTCAAAACATACAACACATTTCAAACTACCCTTTTTATGTCATATTGCTGGCTATAGTACAGTCCAACTGAATGGTCATAAAGCACATCTCTTAGTTTTGTCATCACCCATAACGTACTATTTAACATAACATTAAGGGGCCGTTTGGTTCGTAATAATGATATATTACCACGTAATAAAATTACCATGGTAATATAGGTGGGAATGTTATATGGTTGGGAATATTGCGGTAATTTAATATAACCATGTTTGGTTAGGAACTCTTATTACCGGGAATAGTTCATTACCGTGTTTGATTGTCATGGTAATCAATTTGTTAAAATATAAAAAAGTTATAAAATTACCATGGTAATCCAAGATAGACACCAAATTTGATGGTAATAGGATTACCACTTTTTTGGTAATATTTATAAGTTGGTAATGTGATATTACCATCAACATTACCACCGATGCAATACCAAACGTGATAATAATTTCAGATTACCACGTAACACGTGGTAATCTTTCTACATTACCGACGGCCCCTAAAGAAAATAACACTCAAAATCAAACTAAATTCCGCCCCACTGCCCATTGTTGATTGAGATATAAAACTAATTGCCGAATAATTTACCTGATATTATCTTTGGGAGCCAAAGAAAACCTCCAGCAGCCCACAACAATTCCAGAGATTTGCACGATGCGCAACCAACGGAGCAGGATCAGCCTAAACAAAATTCCACCAAAACATTCCAAAAACTCACCAACAATCACACAAAAAACCATAAAAAGGAAAATCTTGACGGATCTTGACTCTAATACCTCAGCAGTGCCAGGAATTTCACGACTTTTCGTCTCTGGTAATCTCTCATCACTCTCAGAAAGCTGTTCACCGATCTTCTCCGGCACAGCTACCGGCGTATCCTCAGGACTCTCCATAGGCGGTGCACTGATCTTCTCAGCCAATCTCTCACCACTCTCCGAGGGCTGTTCACTTATTTTCTCCGGCACAGCCACCACAATCACCTCCTCGCTCTCTTTAGCCCCTGACTTCTCGACCATCTCCTTCAGAACCACAGCTTCAACAGCCGCATCAGCCTCCTCCGCCAAGCCCTCGATCGCCTCCACCACCTCCTCATTCACCGAACTAACTTGCACGATCGGAACCGCAACAACCTGCCCATCCTCCTCCTCCTCCTCCTCCTTCTCCGGCTCCGGCTTCTCCTCAACCTTCTCCGTGACCTCAACTACCTCAACAACCTCAACAGCCTCAACAGAAACATCCCCAGCCTCACCAGAACCCATCACCTCCTTAATCTCCTCCCGATGTTCCTCTCCGGCTCCGTTCTCCGGCCCATCAACACCATGAGACTCCATAGCTCGTTCTCCTTCCTCCTCGCTCCCACTCTCCCGCTCCCCGTTCCCTATCACCAGGAAAAACACACAATAAACACCAAAACCAAGCAAACCACCATTAAAACACGATTAGGTACCATGGGGACGATCGGTAGGTGAATCCGGTTGGTGGGGGACGGCCATCTCCTTCTTCTTCTTGGCCGCTTTCCTCTTCTTCGCACCAGAAGGCATGATTGGAGCTCCAAATCCCTCTCAAATGGCGATCGATCGATGGGTCCTCTTGCTCCCTCTTCGAGAGCGAAATCGAGAAGATAAGAACTTGTCTCTTTGTTTTGTGGGGTTTTGAGGAGATTCTCAAAAGCATTTAATTTGGCCATTTTTTTCCTTTTATTTTAATTAATTAATTAATTAATTAATTTTTTATTTATTTAATTTGCTTTGAAATTTGTGTATGTGGAGCGGGAGAAGATCAACGGATGAGACAACCGATGCTTTGTTGGTGGTCTTCACTTTTTCTTTTTCTTTTTTTTTATTTATTTGTTTTATTATTTACTCCATGTGGGTTTTTAATTTTGGATAATAATATACTTATTTTATATTTTTTTTGGAAAATATGATTTTTGGAAATTGAGATAATGGATTTAATAAGAGATTTTTAATGATAATTTTATTGGATTGGAAAAATTTTGGATATAGAGAATGCAACTGATTAAATCATCGAATTAAAAAAGAAATTCTATTTATATAATATATTTTACAAAATCAAATAAAATAATGATGAGGAATTATCATTAGCTTTGATTATGTTTTGGATGTCATCTTGTAACTTTTAAATATGCACATAATTGTTTAATTTTTTTTTTTAAAAAATTAACAGTTCTTCTGGAATGTCCTTCTTAGTTTCTGGTCTTCTCTGCATGCCTCTTTCGTTAATAAAAATTATTAAATGTATATTATTGTTAAACAACTAATTTTAATTATGTGATTAATAATGACTTTAATTGGATATAAATAATGGAGAAAAAATACATTGGATCCCGTGCAAATACATAAAATTCCATGTAAGTGTCAGAACATGACATCTGTATGAAATTTGTTATATATGTATGACATATGTATGGATCTAAATTTTGTAGGATATATGCTTGCATGCCTTGCCTTATATGGTATAATAAAACCATTTGGCATTTGGCAGCTCAACATGCATGAATTATTTGAAACTATATTGTTTTGATTGGATGAGTTTTACATGTGGCGATAGCTTAATAACTTGTTTGGAATGCCTTTATATATATAAAATATACTCCCTCTGTTTTTTTTATTTGTCGTGAATAACCGAATCTCATATACCAAGAAGGTTAGTTATTTCACCTAATTTAATAAAAAATTAGTTACTTTTTTCAAAGTTACCCCTAATTCATATTTTTACATTTATCTCACATATTAAATTTGAAGAAAAGAATTGAATAAAGTGTTAGGGTAATTTTGGAAAAAAAAATAATAAATGCTTTTTGATGTTTAAAAATGATATATAAAAAAGAACATGGGTTTATGACATATAAAAAAGAACAGAGGGAGTATATGGAATAGGTGACAAGTGTTTTTTATTTAAGGGTTCGTTAAGTGATAGATAAATTCAGAGATATACTAATTACAGTGATTTATTTACGCTTTAAAGATTTATTAACCCGGATATTATCACATAGGGTAACGAAAAGTCCGCCAAATACACACCCATAAAATTTGTATGAACTATATAAAGTTAATAAATCCCCTAATATGTAATTCTAAAAAGATAAAATACAACTCCTCTCACAAAAAGATCTACTCAAAATATATTGAAATAATACCATATATAATATATGGGGTTGAGAATGATGGAGTGAATACTACTATGCAATACACTGAGCAAGGTTTTGATCCTGCATCTTTCCATCCATTGTCGTGTAACAATTTATTGCGCTACGCACTTTCGAATATTTTAATTTAAATACATTTTATGTGTTAAAAATAAAAAATAAAAATTAAGATTATAACAACAAATATTCATCTGAGACAATAGATTTACAACTTTTATGTAAGTGTTAAACGTACTATTGTCTTCTTTAGTTTCTGTCGCTATTGATTCGGGTGAAACAACGGCTAATACCTGCTAAGGAGATCAACCTTCACTTGAGTTTTTAATTATTACTTAAGATGGATAATCCCTTTCAATGATTATCTCCTAAAAATTATTATATGATGCCAACCTTTTCTACATTCACCACTGTTGGATTTTTGGGCCTTACCATATTATTCTGTTGGTTTTTTGTTTTTTTATTTTTTATTTAATCAGATTTCTTCTTGTTCTGTTATGTTATATTTGTTGATAATTATTATATGTGCAATGCATATAATAATTTAAACATTTTGTATTATATCTAAATTTTGGTTCGTATTAAATATGGTGTTAATAATTAAAAAAATAATTATATTTACTTGTTTGTACAATAAATATTCATATAGATCTTTGAAAATCAACCACCCGCTTTTATTGAAGGGAGTTATTTAATCACAATATTTGAGTTTTCATTGTATGTATATATATTATTGTAAAACTCAAAAATTTGGAAAAACATAAATGCAGAGTGAGAAATTTTGCATAGTTCTTATTTAATAAAATTGTAGTTCATTCATTATAGTAACCAATGGCCTCTTAGCCTATTAGTTCCAGTTCTCTCGTATAGATTGTTCGTTTCTGAGAGGACTAAAACCCATATAAGATGAGAGCATAGATACTTGTTGGACTTGTTCCATATTTATGCATGTCCTCTTGTCGCATTTTATAAAAAAAATTTTAAAAAAAAATCAATACATAGACTACGTTCATTTATAATTTTAGAAAGAAACTACATGGAACAACAATATTAACATGAATTTGCTTTTAGCACCACTTTCTTTTTAATGCTTGATTGTGAGCTTCTATTTTAATAAACTCGCCATTTGGAATAAACTTATTAAAAATATATATAGTTATCATATTATTAAAATATAATGGTTATGGCTATAAAAATTATAATATAATAATTCAATTTAAGCCAATGAATAGATAATTTAAATTCAACCTTGCAACTAAATATAGGACTTATTTGGGTTGGCTTCTAAAAAAAAGTGTTTTTTTTTTTAGTTTAGTGAAAGTATTTCTGGAAAAAAGTGCTTCTCCAAAATAAGTTAAGCACTTTTTTGTATTTTATGTTTGGATTAGCTTTTCTATAAAAGCAAAAGTTGTAAAATAAGCTAAAAACAGCTTTTTTTCATAAGCTGGCGGTGGTCATGACTAGCTTCTAAAAAGCTTTTGCTTTTACAGAAAAGCTAATACACACAACTCTTTTTGAACCCAGAAGTACTTAACTTATAAAAAACACTTTTGGGTTTTCCAAAAGTTAATCCAAACAAGCCCATATTTATATTTATATTCATCTAAATAATCTAGATTTCTTTCTACGCTTTTCTTGCTATTTTTTTAAAGGGAAGGGATTGAATTCACTTTAACAAAGTATGGAAAAGAATAAGGTTATGTTTGATTAGGAGAGTGAGGAGGCGAGGGGGTGTTTGGAGGTGTAGTGGTTGTTTAATTGGAAGAGTGAAGAGGGAGTGAGAGGGGGGGTGAGAAGAGGTGCTCCTCATAACCCACTCCCCCCGAATTGGGATATTTTGGGGTAGGTGTTTGTTAATTTTTTTTGTTATAAATTAATATAAAATACCAATACTATCTTTTACTTATTTCTATAATTTCCATTATATCCTCACTTATTAAAAACCCTATATTTTACTTATTAAACCTTTATGAAAAAACTAAATTACCCTTTCTTAATTTGAGAAATTACCATAATATCTGATTAAAATCTAATTTCATCTTTCATATTATTTTTTTCTTATATTAATTAAATATTAATAATAATATTTTTATAATAATAATAATAATATAAAAAGATTAACAAATATAAAACATTGAATAATTATAGTATTAGTTTTAAAATAATATTATTTTTTGTATAATAATAATATTATTGCACAAATAATATTATTAATAATATTAATATTAATATTAACAAAGTTTGTACAAAATAATCTTAGATACGTATAAAAAATTATTATGATCAATTTTATATAAAAGGGCAAATTAGTAAAATACACATTACATTACTCCTCACTCTTCTTTCTAACCAAACAAAAAAAATAGATTACCCCTCCACTCTCATCCATTAAACCAAACATAAATTTTTTTTTCAAACCTTCCATTCTCTTCCCCTTCTTACTCCCCTCACTCCCCCCCTCCTCCTCTGAATCAAACAAGGAGTAAAAGAGTGACTTATTATTTTGAAAGAAAATGAAAAAAATCGAATTAGATGTGGATTAAATTTAGAAAAAAAAATTCAATTCAAAACTATATCCAACTTTAACTTTCCTAAACTAAATTAAATTTTTTATTTCAAATTACCTTGAATTAAAGAACTTAATTATGCTTCTAATATATCAATTATTTTCACCAAAAACCAAATAATTATTATCAAATCACACATGAATTTTCTTTTCATTATGTCAGACCATCAAAAGCGATATCGAGCGGCTCAAACATGACTGTTTCTAATCTCAAGGCAAATTGTTGCTGATCTCGAAGCACTCGTCGGCGTGATTGTCATTCATTCGTCGGTCCCATCCCAAATGAATCCAAGTGATAAATATGAATTCATTTATAAGCTTTAGGTGTCAATGTATTCACATTTCACATTCTATATCTACATATTTATTAATTATTTATTGACCTTTATTATATATATATATATACCGACAACATGATGCTAGCTAACCTCCAATTTCTTTAGTTCATGATTAAGACGGATACTCAACGAACATAAAATTTTCAAACTTATTTTAGTAACACCTTTTTCATCAATTAAACTTCATTACTAAGATATTATTAACATAAGTAAAATCTCAATGTGTGTATATATATATATATATATATGAGCATCAATCATCTGTGCAGGCAGTTGAATTTATGAACGTTGATGCATGAAGTTAAATTTCAATCCAACAATTGTCCACTGTATAATAAATAGTATCATTATGTTTATGAACAACAACACAGTAAAAAGTGGGATATACAGTATTTTGATTTCAATCATTCTATCCATTTCAACACAGTATTTGAGCACATCAGAAATGTAAAATCTTATTTTTCCTTTAATCATTCTGTGGTGCTTATTGTGGCCAACTGTGTATGTATCTTATTTTTACTAGACCTATAGGAACCCAAACAAACAAAACTAAACACCAAATTAAATCTGATCATGCTTTAATTAATCAGTCTGTGGTGCTTATTATGCCTAACTGCGGACGTTTTACGAGTCCGCAATTAATGTTTCTCCTATATATATATATATATATATTACTAAATTAAGATTTAGAGAGAAAACTCAGGATTCAAATTAGGGTTTTTTTATAGGGGTGAGTGGTAGATGTCGATCCAATGGCTCCATGGACGTTTGAAGATTTCAAAATCCACAATGTGACACAAGCTTTATATATATATATATATTAACGAAGACAATAAGGCCATACCAATAGGCCCAAAACCGGGCCCACGAAATCCAATTTAGCGTCCATCAGCTATTGGGCCCATGCTGCCCATCTTTAAAAGTGGCCGTTTAATCCGCGTAAACACAAATCTCAACACACTTTCAATGGCTGAGATTTCTCAATCACCGACATGGAGACATCGGTAATAACAAAAATTTGACATCTTTCCCCCTAGAACTTACCGGGGCTGTTTGGGAATTTCGCATCTGGATGATTATTTTTGTGTGTCTATCAGTCTTTCAACATGGCAAAGGATGCAATTTGGCATCATGATTTATTTACGGATACCATGGCAGTTGCTGGGCTAGGGGGAATTGAAACAGGCACAAAAGTGTACATCTCTAACTTGGATTATGGAGTGTCCAATAAGGATATCATCTGTTCATCCGAATATGTTTGTTATGATATCATCTTGAATATCATCTTTTCTGAGGTTGGCAATTTGATGTGATGTGTGGTTCATTATGACAGAAAATGGACACCCAGCTCTTTTCCTTATGCCTACTGATATTATTTTCTGGGAATAATATTTAAATTTAACTTTAAAAGAAATTTAAAAAAAAAAACTTTCATTTTACCTTGCTAACCTGTTTTCAATTGTTTTAGCACCTTCTGTTAGATGTGGTGCTAGTTTCATAGTCAAAACTAACCACAGTATAGCATGTTTGTCCTGACAGCTATGTTTTTTTGTTTGTAAATTGACAGTTATTTATTTCCATGACTCAACTAATTTTTAGATGAAGTTTGGATCTTTCTTTGAACATCAGCCCAATTGGATTTAATATCAAAACAATGCTGTTTTTTTGCCTTTTTTTTTATTCTTTGTTCAGTGTTTTGTGTGTGTGTGTGTGTGAAGCTCAATAGCAAAGAGCACCTCATTCATGCAATTTCTTGAGGATTAGGTTGTGTTATTTGTTTTGGGGGTCATTTGTAATTTGCATTGATATGACTCTGCCAAACTATAACTGACATATCTTTTGTCTAAAATTTATCATTTAGACTGATAGAAGATTAAGGCCTTTGTTGATTTCTCAAAATGGATCAATTCAGCTCTATAAAAATGATGTAAAGAGGATAATTGAAGCAATGTCTCTAAAATAAAAATTTAAGTGTGTGGTTTGAAAATAAAAGTCTGGTGATCTTAACCTGGATGCTACATTTGTTTATGCTAGCTTCTATATGATTTGTCTATTATGCGCTATGTGCATATTTTGTGTGGTAACCATGAGCTTAGCCTTGTATTTCTAATGTTTGTCTCACAAACAATCTTCAATCTCAAGAATTCAAGCTATAAAAATTGAGCTGGCTATATGGGGAAACAATGTTTGACATTGAAATGTTGTTATAGCCTTCTTGAGGGTCGGATCTATGTTTTATGCAGTGGTTATAACCTAAAGATTTGATTATGCATGTTCTTTTATTGTTAAAAATTAAAATCTAGGATTACAGTGGCTGAAGCTTGAAATGAGACATTGCACTTATTAGTTCATATGTTTCAAATATTTATTAATTTTCTTTATGTGCGTGTTGTTTGTGTATTTTACGTGCGCGCATATTGTGTTAAGTTTTATCAGTTTAGTGTATCATTTATACACCCAAATGAAACAACCTAATGAAACTTCATACGTTGAATAATATATTCTGAATAAATTGTATCAATCTTTGTCCATCCTTTTAAATTTTTAATTAACTGCATGATTCTTTGCCTAATTTATCTGTTGCATCATTTTACCTGATTGTGATATTAAACAGTACACTGTTATGTAATAATCTCTTTCTAGTCTAAAAATAAGATTTATTTAGCTATTCTTTACTAGTTGTACACTAAAGCTTGTTGGAAATATTTATGAAATACCTTCTACTTTGGTGTCTTTAAATTAGAATAAATCTGTTTATCATATATGATGGGAAGAGAATAGAAAGTGGGTATTGTGCTCCCAGTTAAATTTGGAATGTTGACCCGATGATGCCAATTCTATTTGGTACCACGTTATTTAGCCAACGGCAGGGGCAGTGGGAATGGGAGTTGGCGTGGCCGTGGTGGACTGGTTGCTTTCTCTCAAGGTCTCGGCCAAAGCCACGTCCCACGGCCCCTACTGTAAAGGTTCTGCCTTACACATTCGGCGGAGGATGGTGCCTTGCCGAGGGAGAATGGCCGATAAAGCCAAGCCACGGTATACTCCACAACTCCACCTGTTGGTTACCTGATTAATTAGTTAGTAATACCCAATTGCTAAAAAAAAAAACTATGGTTCCAGTATGTGCAGTGAAAGCTAAATAAAATGGACAATTCTGTCATCATCACAGAATTTCAAGAATTGGTCACGTTCAACATTAATTTGCTAAATTCATTGCCTTGCGTTAATTGTAAATTATCATAAAAGTTCCAACTACCATCCACATCACACTACTGATCAAGTCAGATGCCTATTAGTTCTTATTTGTGTTGTATTCTAAGTGGTTACTACCACATTCAGCAGATTAGATGAGTTCTTATAAGTCAAATATCGATGCTAATGATTTGAAGCTTCTTAGTAGTTGGTAGTACCCGCACTCAATAAACAGGTTATCAACATGATTATCCCTAGCAATTAGGTATCCCAAATGTTGGTTTGGTGGCCAAACTTCTATCCAGCCCATTTATTATTAGTAATAAAGACAGGGGGCAAAATGCAAAAAAAAACCCTAAACATAAATATGTGGCTATTGAGAAGGCATCGATGGTGAGAAAAAAGAAAAGAAGCGTGGTTTTGTTCTCTGTGTCCATTGAAAGAAGAAAGGTGAAGAAAGCATATCTTCTTTTATTGAATCCTACTCAAATCGGCAAGTTTGTTTGGAGCAATCTTGGAGGGTAATTTCTCTAGTTTTTTTTCTTTGGTGTGATCATTCAAGAAAGGGGTTTTCTAGAGTTATTATTTGTATTTCTCCATTATTGGTGGTGATCTCAAGTGTGCATTTGCTTGAGAGTTTTTTGTACTTGTTGATTTTGATAGTGGATTTGATTCGGAGTTTGGCCCGTGGTTTTTTCCCCCTGAATAAGAGGGTTTTTCCACGTAAATTTTGTATACCCGCTTGATTGATTTCATTTATTGTTCGGTTTTAGTACCCAAAAATTATTTTTATTTATATCAAGAAGCATTTGCTGTGCAAAACTCAACAAGTGGTATCAGAGAGTGAGGTTTGTTGATCCGGGTGTTTCTTGGTGTGAATTGAAATGGAGGATTTTGCGGGTACAATGATGAAATTATCGACTTCAAACTATTCAATTTGGAAGTCAAAGATGGAGGACCTTCTTTATTGCAAGGATTTATATGATCCTATTAAATTAGGAGCTACTAAGCCAACCGGAAAATCTGATGATGATTGGGAGAAAAATGCACGGGGAAAGACCGTAGGAACTATCCGACGGTGGGTTGATATCGATGTATATCATCATATAAGCAAAGAAGTTGATGCACAAGTGCTATGGAAAAAAATTAGAAAAATATGTATGAGAGGAAGAATGCTCAAATGAAAGCTTTTTGTTATCGAAAAGCTTATGAATCGGAAGCTTAGAGATGGGCGATCAATTCTTTCGAACACCCGAGTGATTTTCAAGATATGGTAAATCAATTGAGCACCATGAAAAATAACACTAGATGATGAATTGCAAGCATTATTGCTCTTGAGTTCTTCTACTGACAGGTTGGGAGACCTTGGTAGTGTCTCTTAGCAACTCTGCTCCGAATGGTGTCCTATCTTTTATCTATGGTAAAAGATAGTCTTTTATAATGAGGAGACAAGAAGGAAAGATATGGGCATTGATACTTCACGGGTTCTTGTTACGATTACATGAGAACGAGGCGGGGAGTAAGAGTCGAGGTCCTAAAGGGCGCTCTAAGTCAAGGGGCAAGTCATATCCAAAAGGCAAATTCACTTGCTATCATTGTGGCAAAGAAGGGCATATGCGAAGAAACTGCAGGATCTGGAAAAAAGAACAAAATGATGAGAAGAATTCAAAGAAGACAGATGATCAAAATACCACTGCAGCTGTATCTGTTGAAGAAGAAGAGCTGGTTGTACTTTTCTTTAATGAGGATGAAAGCCGAGTAACTGATTCTTGTGTTGAGTGGGTTATTGATTCAGCAGCATCATACCATGCTACATCAAAGAAGGAAGTTTTTACTACATACAAATCAGGAAACTTTGGCAGAGCAAAGATGGGTAACAGCAGTTATGCAGATATAGTGGGTATTGGTGATGTTTGTGTGGAGACAAATGCTGGTTGTACATTGAATTTGAAAAATGTACGACATGTTCCAGAGTTGCGTTTGAATTTGATTTCTACTCATGCTTTGGACCTAGAAGGTTATTTCAATATCTTTGGTGACAAGAATTGGAAACTTACTAAAGGTTCAATGGTAGTTGCCAGAGGTACTTTGTGTCATACATTATACAAGACTCAACTGAGGATGATTAAAGGTGACTTAAATGCAATTGAAGATGAAGCTTCCCTAGATTTGTGGCACAAGAGGTTGGCACATATGAGTGAAAAAGGCTTGCAGATTTTGGCAAAAAAGTCTCTCATTTCCTTTGCTAAAGGTATGAGTTTAAACCCTTGTGATTATTGTTTATTTGGCAAGCAACATAAAGTTTCATTTAGTAAGTCCTCCTGAAAGAAAAAAACTAATGTTCTTGAGTTAGTTTATTCGATGTATGTGGTCCCATTGATGTGGAAACTCTAGGGGGTGGTAGATATTTTTGTTACTTTTATTGATGATGCTTCACGAAAGGTTTGGGTGTTTGTTTTGAAATCAAAAGACGGGTGTTTCATTACTTCAAGCAATTTTCATGTCATGGTGGAAAGAGAGAAGGGGGTATCCTTGAAGTGTCTTCGCAGTGACAATGGAGGTGAATACACTTCAAAAGAGTTTGAAAATTACTGCTTGGAGCATGGCATCAGACATGAAAAGACTGTTCCTGGTACTCCACAGCACAATGGTGTAGCTGAAAGAACAAACAGAACCATTCTGGAGAAGGTCAGATGCATGTTAAAAATGGCTAATCTGCCTAAGCCATTTTGGGGTGAAGCCCTTAACACAGCTTGCTACCTAATGAATCGATCTCCATCGACACCTTTAGATTTTGATGTTCCTGAGAGAGTATGGTCTGGGAGAGATATTACTTACTCTCATTTAAAGGTATTTGGCTGCAAAGCTTTTGCACATGTACCGAAGGAGCAAAGACAGAAACTTGATGACAGGGCTATTTCATGCATTTTTCTGGGTTATGGAGATGCAGAGTTTGGTTACAGGCTATGGGATCCAGTGAAGAAAAAGGTCTTTAGATCCAGAGATGTTATCTTCCAGGAATATAAGACCTTGGTTGATTTTGAAACATCAGAGAAGAATAGTGACATTTCTTTTTCAGTGCCAGTTACTCCAACAGAGACTATCACAAATGACGAGGAATTACATGAAGAGCATGGATCTAATGATATGATTGAACAGATTGATGTCGATGATAGTGTTGAGCAAGGGGAGTTGTCACTTTCACCTGAAATTAGAGAAGAACCCCAGCTCAGAAGATCAGCCAGAGAACATCGTCCATTTACTAGATATCCCAGTTCAGAGTATATTACAGTTACTGAAGAGGGGGAGCCGGAAAGCTTTGAAGAAGTTCAAAATCACAAACAAAAGGCACATTGGATAAAAGCTATGCATGAGGAGATGAATTCTTTAATGAAGAATGATACTTATGAGCTTGTCGAGCTTCCTAAAGATAGAAAAGCCTTGAAGAACAAGTGGGTGTTCAAGTTGAAGATGGATGGTGAGAAGATAGTAAAATATAAAGCTCGTTTGGTGGTCAAAGGTTTTAATCAGAAGCAAGGAATTGACTTTGATGAGATTTTCTCTCCTGTTGTGAAGATGAGCTCTATTCGGGTTATTCTTGGATTAACTGCCAGTTTGGACCTTGAGCTTGAGCAGTTAGATGTGAAGACAGCATTTCTTCATGGTGATTTGGAAGAAGAAATTTACATGGATCAACCAGAAGGTTTTGAAGCTAAAGGGAAAGAACACATGGTTTGCAGGTTAAAGAAGAGTTTATATGGGTTGAAACAAGCACCAAGACAATGGTATAAAAAATTTGATTTTTTCATGATAAGTCATGGCTATATTAGAACAGATGCAGATCATTGTGTGTACTTTAAAGTGCTTCCAGATGGTAAATTTATCATCCTTCTGTTATATGTGGATGATATGCTTATAGTAGGACAAGATATTGCCATGATTAATGTTTTGAAAAAGCAGTTGTTTGGCTCTTTTGACATGAAAGATTTAGGGCCAGCACAACAAATTCTCGGCATGCAAATTCTTCGTGACAGGAAAGCCAAGAAGTTGTGGTTGTCACAAGAGAAGTATGTTGAGCGAGTTTTGAGTAGATTTAATATGAAGAGTGCTAAACCAGTTAGCACACCTCTTGCTAATCACTTTACACTTAGCAAGAAATCTTGTCCTACTACTCAAGAAGAAAAGGAAGATATGGCAGCAATTCCGTACTCATCTGCAGTTGGGAGTCTTATGTATGCTATGGTATGTACCCGGCCAGATATTGCTCATGCAGTTGGTTTAGTCAGCAGATTTCTCTCTAATCCAGGTAGAGTACATCGGGAGGGCTGTGAAGTGGATCTTCGAGATATGAGAGGTACTTCAAAGATGTGTTTAGGTTTTGGAGGTTCGAACCAATTCTAGAAGGATACATGATGCGGATATGGCAGGTGACCTTGATGATAGAAAGTCAACTTCAGGGTTTGTGTTTACTTTTGCGGGGGGAGCTGTTTCATGGCAGTCCAAGTTACAAAAATGCATAGCTTTATCCACCACTGAAGCGGAGTATATTGCTTTGATCAGGCAGCAAAAGAAATGCTTTTGGATGAAAAAGATTTTTTTCAAGAATTGGGCTTGAAACAAGATGAATATATGGTTAATTGTGATAGCCGAGTGCATTAGAATTAAGCAAGAATGCCACATATCATTGTCGCACTCAAGCATATTGATGTGAGGTACCATTGGATTCGTGATGCCATAAATAAGAAAGAAATATGTCTCAAGAAGATCCCCACCGATAAAAAAATCCAGCAGATATGTTGACTAAAGGCAGTGACTCGTGATAAACATCGACTCGTGCCAAAGGCAGATGGGACCCGAATTGCAAATGAAGAGTTGAAGTGTGGACATCTCCCCATGGGGCTGGAGGGGAGATTGTTGGTTTGAGTGGCCAAACTTCTATCCACTCCATTTATTATTAGTAATAAAGACAGGGGCAAAATGCAAAAACCCTAAACATAAATATGTGGCTATTGAGAAGGCATCGATGGTGAGAAAAAAAGAAAAAGAAGCGTGGTTTTGTTCTCTCATGTCCATTGAAAGAAGAAAGGTGAAGAAAGCATATCTTCTTTTTATCGAATCCTACTCAAATCGGCAAGTTTGTTTGGAGCAATCTTGGAGGGTAATTTCTCTAGTTTTTTTTCTTTGGTGTGATCATTCAAGAAAGGGGTTTTCTAGAGTTATTATTTGTATTTCTCCATTATTGGTGGTGATCTCAAGTGTGCATTTGCTTGAGAGTTTTTTGTACTTGTTGATTTTGATAGTGGATTTGATTCGGAGTTTGGCCCGTGGTTTTTTCCCTCTGAATAAGAGGGTTTTCCACGTAAATTTTGTGTCTGCTTGATTGATTTCATTTATTGTTCAGTTTAGTACCCAAAATTATTTTATTTATATCAAGAAGCATTTGCTGTGCAAAACTCAACACCAAAATTGTTTCCCTAATTATATATAGCATGCATATACACTAAAGATCAGAAGAGAAATAAGACAAACACAACCAAGGAAATACCTGAGCATAAACTCTAAAATTATAGTATTATAAATGAGTAAAGACTCATTTCTCTAGGAAAAGCTAGTTTGTGTCAAAACCAGTGACATGCGTCAAAATATGAATCAAGAAATAACGGGTCTTAGTCCACTGTAACAAGTCGCTAAATCTGGTTAGTGTCAAACCCAGTAATATCCATTAAAATATGAAACAAGAAATAAAGTGTCTGTCTTTCAAGTAAATTGTAAAAAGTCAATCCATCAAGTCATAATATGTCAGTTCGTGTCAAATCATAGCATCAAGATAATTCAACTTTGGGGCAATGCTACCACCTCTGCATGCAGGGGTCCCTACTGCAATGATCAACAAAAAATGTTAGCTAGTTTTTTTTATTATAAAATGTTCTATAAAGAAAAATCGGAATAGTGCTTACATGGCTTGTCACGATCTCAAGCCGGCTATCCAAGGTGGCTAGCCTATGGTCCATGTCAGTCATATTCTCCTGCAGATAATGAACAATAGTTTGCATGGTCTGCATTTCCGTCGACATCAGCTGAATATCTCCTCGCAAGGAGTTCATGCTGTGAATAAGGGTGATCATTTGGATTCAGTCTTGCATCTCTTCCTTTTCCTATGCTCTGCTTATTAATGGTCAGCCTAGTAAGTTCATTAAGAGTGTGTTTGTTTGGCTGTTTTTAGTTTTACATGTATTACTAAATACCTTGCTTTACAAAATCCATTGTTTGTTTAGGTGTATATAGAAATCCTGGTGTAATTGAATTTACAACACAGTGTCATTTTGGGTGTATTTGGTTTTACGCCCAAATCGGGCGTAAAACCAAATTCAGGGAAAATAAAAGCAAAGAGGGATAAGAAGAGGCTGTTCATCCGAGTGTTGTCATCCTCCGCTCACACCGGCAAGGATCCTCCAACTTCATCCTCCGCTCACACCGGCAAGATCTCCTCCAAGGTCATCCTCCGGTCACACCGGCAAGAGTCTTCCAAGGTCGTCCTTTGCTCACACCGGCAAGATCTCCTCCAAGGTCAACCTCTAGTTGCAAGAGATCATCTTATCCTCCAAGGCCCAGCTTCAGGAAAATAATTTTTCTAATTTTTAGATACTAGATCTTTGTAGATCTAGCCTTTCCACCATCTTTGTAGATATCCAGATCTTGTGATGCATTAATGTTGTATGTTCTAATTTTTCTTCATAGATTTCTAATACTCGCACATCATTATCGATCAAACATGAATTAATGTTGCTTTTTTTCTAGTTTTTTTGTTTACATTGGTTGTCGAAAAACCAATGATTCTTTTGCATCTATGAGTCTCATAATTAAGATTGTTTTTGGTTTCATTTATTAGTCTTTATTATGTTCATCCAGAAACCACTAATTTGGTAAGGGATTGCTTTGCAGAAAGCTTTCTGACGAACAAGGAAGATAATTTTAGCTTATTTTCAATATTTTCTCTATCAATATATTATGAATGGTTTCTATGTAGAAGAAGCACTTTTTGGTTTTTAATGGCCTTGATTAAAATTTAACATGCATGATTAAATTTTATTTAACTCCGAATTGTTTAATTCAAATTTAAGAAAACAAGTAAAATATTATTGGGAGAAGTCATATTTGATAATATATTTAAAAAATATATCAAGAATTTAGAAATTAATTTAATTAAAAATTTAATGCTTATGTTGATTAACTAATTATATTAAACAAGATATTCAACATTGACATCATAAGTAAAAACAAACAAAAAAATATTGTGAGTTTAAAGGTTTAGGGGTAATCTCACCATGGGTGCCCACATTTCTTAATACATCAAACCAAACACAGGATTTCATAATACAAATTTCCAAATCCCTCCAAACAAACACAAAATTCTGTAATACAGTATTTCCAGTTACATCTAACCAAACACCATATTTTGCATTACTGTATTTTTAAATCCATGAATTTCCAGTTACATTGTAAATGAAAATCCATTGCATTTACAATTACATCCAAACAAACACACCCTAAAACTTCTAGAGGGGTTAGACAAGGTGATCCGCCTTCTTCCTATCTCGTTATTATAGTGTCTCAAAACCTCACTTCTATTCTCAACCATGCTCTTTCTTTGGGCATGATACCTAGTTTTGACTCCATATTGTTTAACAATTTTAATCATTTAATGTGTGCCGATGACCTCGTCCTTATTACGAAAGCCTCTAGATCTGTTGCTAGAAACGTCAAATTTTGTTTCTCCCTTTATTCTAATCTTACCGATTAGAACCCTAATCACAACAAGTCTGTCATCTTCTTCCCTATTTGGCTCAACCACAAGTTAGTTAAGGGGATTAATAAAATCCTAGGCTTCAATATTGGCACTTTCCCTTTCACGTATCTAGGTATTGCTATTTCTCCCACCAAACTTCCCCTCTCCACTTCTCCCAGATGGTGTCCAGATTTCAAAATTTTATCTCCTTTGGAAAAAAGATGCACATTTGTTATGCTAACAAGGTTATTTTGATTAATAATGCCCGTTTAACCATTTCTTCTTATACTTTGGTTGTTTATCATATGTTAGACTCCATTCTAGACCACCTTTCCAAATTAGCTAGGAACTTTCTTTGGCACAGAGATGGCAATCGTAGTGGCCTTCCTTTTATCTCCTAAAACAGAATTATGCTTGATAATCCTGAAGTGGGCTTAGCTATTAGGAATCTAAGGCATTTGCGCACTGCTTTTTTTTTATTAAAAACAGCTTTAAATTTCTCAACAAAGATGAGGCTTTTTGGGTGGGGATTCTTGATCTCAAATATGGCCAGTTTCATACTTCACACATTAATATCCCTCCTACATGTTTTGGTTCTTCAGATCTTTGTGTAAAAACTTGGAGGGAGTAAAATCTAATCTTTGGCTCAACACTGTTAATCTTAATTGCACTTTTGTTCTTGACCATCAAGTGTTCTTTGAAATCCCATTCAGTTCAAGCCAACCTTTATAAATATCAATCTCCTTAATGAAGACCTCACCCTAAATGATTTCATGGTTAATGGCAATTGGAATTTTCCACGTATTCACCATTTTTTGAGTGATCATTTTAACCCTTCCGACCTAAAACTAGGCTTCATTGATCACAATATTTCCATTTCTTGGGTTTGGACACAGGGTCTACCTGCCATAACATTGTGAATGAGGTATATCATTATTTTAATAATGCAAACACTAAGGATTTCACTTGGAGGGGCTGGAAACATCTCTGGAAACTCAATGTAGCTCCTAGAGCTAAAATTTTTACCTTGGCTGGTTCTTCATGGGAGAGTTCAAACTCTTGAGTTTCTCAACTCTCTAAACATGATTTCTAATCATATTTGTGCTATGTGTGGTTCACAAAGGGAGAACATTGACCATCTCTTCAATTCTTGCTCCAAAACTTGTGTAGGTTGAAGAATTATTGTAGAGATTACACATATTTGTTCTTTCACTGAGCTTAAAGTTCACTTATGGTGTTGGCTTGAGAATGTTAATTCTCCTAAAGCTTTCTGGATTAATTCTATTATTGTCACTGTTGTTTGGAATATTTGGAGAGCCAGATGTAACTTAATCTTCAAGCGGCAACAAATGGATTTAAATTGGATTGCTAGTTTCTCAATATGTCAAGTGAAGGAGTACATGATGAAATCCAATCATTTGAGTTAAGCTTCATTCCTTAATCTTTTTAATAGTCATCCTTTTCAATATTGTATATATGTTTACTGATGCTTTTTGGTTGTTAGATAACAATGTTGGAGGATGCGGTTTCTACATCACTAATGGTCATAAACAAATAGTTGTTGCTGCAGTTTCAATTTTCTTACTGACTCTGCTCTCGATGATGAATTAAAAGCTTTGGAAATTGGTTTGAACGTAGCTATAGATCGAAGAATCAATACTTCAACTATCTTCACTGACAATGTTGGCGTTCAACGAGACTTGATTAATACAAACAACATGACAGCCTGGTGGTTAAATCATAGAGTTTCCAACATTAAGAGATTGTTGAACATTGCTCAGGTGAATATTGAAGTCATCTTAATGGAGTGGAACGGTTTAGCTGATAAGCTTGCAGCCCATGGCACATCAAGGCATGGCATCTCTTTATTTCACCAAGGCTTGGATCTTCCAAGGTGGTTGATGAAGTGGCTTAGAAAGAATAATTACCGTTTTGTTTAGGCTTCTGTTCCTGCTGTTTTTAGTTCTTTTGTTGTGTTTTGGTTAAACTTTTCCTTGCATGTTGGCTCTCCTGTTGTTTGTAATCTTTTTTCTTTGATCTTTTAACAAATTCATCTGCTACGCAGCTCCTTCTTTTTTTAAAAAAAACTATCACAAAACATGCTTGGCTAGATCTCATATTGGCATGCACAAATAAGTAAAATAATTTGTCTGTGATGCAACAAATGCTTATAGTGTTATACAATCACATATTGGCAATGATTACAGTAACCACAAAAGATTGCTGTATAATATTTTAAATTTTTAGAAACAACACATGCCCAAGAAAATAAGGCTGATTTGGGTAGACAAAAGAAACCTAGCAATAATTGGCAATATAATGGAATCAGGTATAGTGTAACTCCATACCATACCCAAACAAATCCAATCCTAAAGTGTCCTTAAATTAAACAGTACACACTAGAACACTTGCAAATTCAACATAGATTGACAACTAAAGAGATTTAGTAGCTTCATTGCAGCTACAAGTGGCTACACAATTGCACATGTCAAAAATAATAAAACCATAGAAGGGTGTTATAAGAAGTCATAAATTCTATAAACAACATAAGCACAAGAAATTAAGAAACTTTATTATTGGTGATTTGGATTGGCAATTTATTCTAACACCTAATTAGCATCATGACTTTCATTCATGCTCGACATCAGATCCAAAGCATCTATTCCACCAAAGTCCTTATGTTAAAAAACACATAAATTTTGCTGTAAAATACATTCAAGTTCATCATCCACAAAGAACAGTATCAAAAGCTTCAAGATACCTAATAGATATGACCAAAATTTTAGTTTTTCATCTTACATGCTCTTCAAATATGCTTCTATAAACTTTTTAAAAAACACAGAAAACAAACAGAACATCAACAAAGAACCATTCAACAATTTTAACAAGCAAAAAAGAACAATCCTCCTGTTAATGAAGCCTTGCAAAACATCAATATTTTAGATGTCAAACACTCACCATAAACAGCAGTATTAACATCAAAAGAAATCAAAAAAGAGTTAAACAAAGCATCTGAAAGGACCTTATCACTTGTAATCTTTGTCCAAGCTATCTTAGCAAATTGTGGAAATATAAGCTGTAACTCAGTGGATAATCTATACTCAGATCGCTTGAAAACATAATATTCCGATGTAAACAATAACAGCTGTGACTCCATGGCAGAATAATAAAAAAAAAGTACAAAGCACCAAGAAATATGCCTAAAATGAAGTAATCACAATGTTAATTGAAATCACAGCCTGCAAAATAAATATATCCCCAATCTGAATGTAGTTTCGTCATGAAGAAGCTCATTAAGAGTAAGAGTGGCATATTTGTAAATTATCCAGATATCTTTCTTCTTATTCTTGCTACATTTTTTAAAAGGGAGTGATTGAATTCTATTTACCAAATGGGGAAAAGAATAAAAGATAAGCTTGTAATTTTTAGAAAGAAAATGGGAATATTAAAATTCGATGTGGATTAAGTTTAGAAAAATTCAATTTAAAACTTTATCCAATTTTAACTTTCCCAAACTAAATTAAATTTTTTATTCCAAATAACTTTGAATTAAGAGCTTAATTAATTATGCTTCTAATATATCAATTATTTCCACCAAAAAATAATTATCTTTCAATTAAACATGATTTTTTTTTATGTCAGCCATCAAAGCGATATCTAGCGGCTCAAATATGACTGTTTCTAATCTCAAGGCAAATTGTTGCTGATCTCAAAATAGTAGTCGGCATGATGGTCATTCATTTAGTCCCATCCCAAGTGAACCAAGTAATAAATATGAATTCATTTAGAAGTATTAGGTGTCAATGTATTCACATTCTATATCTACATATTTATTAATTACTTATTGACTTTTATTATATATTTTAAATAAAAAAATTATATATATATATATAGTTTCAACGAATCCAATGTCTTGCCGACAACATGATGCTTACCTCCAATTTCTTAATAAGTTCATGATTAAGAAGGATACTCAAACAACATCAAATTTTCAAACTTGTTTAAGTAACATGTTTTTTTATTAATTAAACTTCATTAATAAGATATTATTAATATAATTAAAATCTCAATTTATATATATTACTAAATATCATCTACAAATGTCATAGACGGTAAAAATAAAAAAAATAAAAAAAAACTTAAAAAAGACATTAGAGATTATAATTCAGAGAAAAAACGACAGGGGATTCAGATTAGGGTTTTCTATGGTGATGAGCTATAAATGTTGATTCAATAGCCCGGACGTTTGTAGATTTCGAATCTACAAATATGACGCGGGCTTTAATATATTAACTAAAACAATAAGCCCATACCAACAAAACCGGGTCCACGGAATCCAATTAAGGATCCATCAGCTGTGGGGCCCATGAAGCCCATCTTTAAAAGTGGTAGTTTAATCCGCGTTATCACAAATCTCAACACACTTTCAACGGCTGAGATTTCCCCATACCGACACGGAGACTTCGGTAATAACGAAAATTTGACATCTTTGCCGACCTATTTATATATAATTGCACCGACTTTTCCCTTTTCTCCATCTCTCTCTCTCTCCTTCTCGCCAACGCCGTCGATTTCTAGGGTTCCGGCGATGATCCAGCTGCTTTTCACGCTGCTCGCGTCGGAGGTGGCGGTGGTGTTCTTGCTGCTATTCAAGACGCCGTTCCGGAAGCTCGCTGTGTTGGGTCTTGATCGAGTGAAGCGTGGCCGTGGACCAGTTATGGCCAAGACCGTCGCTGGTACCATCTTCATCGTATTGGGTTCTAGTGTCTATAGTATGTCGAAGATCCGGGAGCGATCGTCGGAGATCGGATCTCTTACGCCTACCGATCAGGTCCTCATGAGCCGCCACCTCCTTGAAGCTTCTCTTATGGGTACTTGATTTTGGTCTTTTGCCTTCGGATTTGTTCCATTTTCTAGTGAATTTATTGCTTTATGATCTGTTTTTCTGATTTTATTGCGTACCACTTGTGTTGTTGTTCGTTGGATTTTTATTCTTTGATGTCTTGGTTGTTAATGACTACTATTTTGATTTTTGCGAAGAAAAATCGCCCACATTGATGCATCGTCTTAGTCATTGTATTTTGGTTGACTGTTTTTTTGCAAGTTTGCGACTTGGACAAAATGACTTTGAAAGGGGAAATAAGTATAAAACAAGCATTATGTTTGTGATCATTAGTTAATTGAATTTGGGAAGTGTTTGAATTTGTTGTAGTGTTTAGCCTCTCAAGAGAGTAAAATGGCCTTACATGGGTAAAATAGTATGAAGCATGCACTGGTTTTGTGATCATTAGTTGATACAATTGTGAAAGTTTTAAATTTGTCATGGTGTTTAGCCTTTTTATTGAGTTTCAGTGTTTCTAAAGCTGTTTTTAGAAGCTTATCTAAATCACTGTGAATATAGTTTAATATGGGATCTTATTTTTTATTTATTTATTTATTTATTTATTTTTTGATAACTTGTATGACATTAGATTTATATAACCAATCGTTTTCCTTAGTGCATATGGATCAATATCTTGAGATTGTCCTATTATGATTTTAATATTTGTTATGGAGCTTTTGTAGTGCATCACTAATTCGCGTCTTTTTATATATAATTTTTTTTTTATGTATGTGCAATGTGTAGTTTTAAAGAGCTGATTAAATTAGTGAGATTGATCTTTTGAAATGTTAGGCGAGGCTTCACCATACAAATGCATAAAAGTCTGCAAGATATTAAACTTTAGTCTCTCTGCACCAATCCCTGGTTAATGTCCTGCTCAATGTACTCTACTTGCTTTTCCAGAAGCTTTCAATTCACAGTGGTGGCAAGTATAGATTTGACCATATATATTTGTTTCCAATTTAGTGCCATCTTGTCCAGCGCATCTGCTTCCTTATTTTCCACCTATTGACAGGTACAACATTTAAATTACCTCTATTTCCTATTTGCCTATAAATCCTTTCAGCTGCATATAACCTATTGAGGAGAAAATAGTTGAAAGAGAATGAAGCCATTTGAGGCAAATTTAGGAGATTTTAGGTAGTTTCCATTGGTTGGATTGAGATTTGAGTTACTGCTCAAATCTCCTTGTGATATAATATGGCTAGAAGTTCCTGGAAAAAGGTTATTGTTAGATCACCTGTTATTAATGTTTGATCTCTTTCAATTTCTCAAATGTTGTCTGGTTCCCAGAAGCTTAAATTCCAAATTGAATCAATGGTAATGGCCAAAATAGACATTGTTCAAATGAAAATCTAGTAATGAACCACAACGATGCCATAATAATATGAAATTTTAGTCTGGATTATCTCATGCACTGAACTTTCTGCTTGAAAAATGTGATTTTCTGTTAGAGAGAAATGTAGATGGTGACAGCCCAAGTGCCTAATCTGTATGCATCAATTGCTGTGGTGACTAGAAAGAAAACTTACAGAAAATAATGCTATTGGGACTTGATTCATTTTCTTGTCTAGTGTTATTAAGGTTCACCTTGGAATTGTTCTTTTTCGTATTATTTTTCTTTCGCATAAATAAGGTCTGGAAGTTGACGACGTAAGCTAGATGTTATCTAAGAAGTGGGTAGTGCTTGTTGATGGCCTATAAATCTATGCATAGATCCCTACGTTTCTTTTTGAAAGCTTGTGTTAGAATTTGATGTAATGTTAACATAACATATTTACAAATACCCAATTAGTCTCAGGTATATGAGACAAATTCTGTTCGATTGTTCATTCTGTATGTCATTGTGCTACGTTGATCTGCAATGGAGTTAACCCTTGACTGTTATTATATCACGGCTTCACTCATGTTCATGCCAAATATTTACAGGATACTCCCTATTTCTTGCACTTATAATCGACCGGTTGCATCATTATATCAGAGAGCTAAGGGGACTGCGAAAGAACGTAGAGGCTGTGACAAAACAGAATCGGGCATTAGAAGAAGCAAAAAACGGGAGTTCAGAGGAGAGCAAAGCAAAAGAAAAGCAACTCTCGGAATTGCACGAGAAAGTAAAACAACTGGAACTCGACTCAGAATCAAGATTAAACGAGGCAAAGGCAGCAGAAGCAAATGCTTTTGCTTTGAAAAGGCAATCCGAAGATTTCCTTCTTGAGTACGACCGTATGCTGGAAGAAAATCAGAATCTTCGGAGCCAATTGGAATCAATCGACCGTCTTTTATCACATACTGATAGCAAGAAGAGCAGTTGACTGCATTCTTGCCTCTTCTCGATCCGTAATGAGTTATAATGCATTCGACCTTGCTATTCTTCTAATGCAATTAGTTGTGCCTTTGTAGATGTATTGATAAGTGTGTTTTAAGTGTGTGTTTTTTCTCTGGCAGAGTTTTAGTTTTGAACTGCTTGCTTTTAAATGTTTTATATACCTCACTGTAGATTCAGTGGATTATAAAATAAGATGTTTTCAGGAAATGGATCAGCTGGATAAAAGAAGCAAATAACTTTAATAACAGTTCCCTTAATGAGTGTTATGCATAGCTTGACTTTGCTGGATTTCGGGCCATGCCCTGGTTAGGCCTGGTGCAGAACTTCTTGGGCCATCCTGGGCCGGTATGGCCTCCCACTTTGCATTCATGAATTTTTTAATCATGGTATTTTTTTTTTGTATTTTTTTCCATAAAATAAAGAAAAAAAAACTTTGACTAGTGTTGACTTCTTAAAGTTTTTTTTAAAGGAATTTATTTGAAATAAATAAATGGGCTCGCGGCCTAGCCCAGCAGCCTGATTTGAATTTTTGAGCTATATGTTTAATTTTTTAATTCATTAAAATCAATATAGGATTCTTATCATATTGTATACAATATTTAATTTTCCCCCTAGTTTTAATTTTTTGCTAAACCCAAAAAAGTCTAAATTTCATGTTTTTTTTTTCTTTTACGCATCCTGATTTTTCAAGTGTTGAACTCTCAACCCTTACGTACCTGTTATAGTAATGGTCATGCACTCATTTAATACTAACAATAAATTAATAAGGAAAAAAAAAAAAGTAGTTGAATAACCCGAATTTGCTACATTTCAATGATATGAATCTTTTTAATAATAATAATAATAATAATAACCACCGGTCTAATGGCCTAGTGATATCGGGTCCCCATAAATTTCATGGAGGTCGCGTGTTTGAGCCTTGCTCCACGCGATCTTTGTCTTAGCTGAAAGTCTTTCGTGGAGCGACGCTCCTGCGTTTGTCTCGATTTCCAGTGAGAGCCGCGACGTTTATCGTCCAAAGTATATATAATAATAATAATAATAAAAAGGGATATGAATGAATAAACATGAGTGATGGTTGCGCCAAATGGACGCACAAATGTGATGATCACAAGATTCACAACCACGCAAGCAAATCAAAGATCCATCCACTTTCAAAGTTCTAAAGCATTCCCGTTCCCATTGAGAATTCCTTGTTTTTCAATGCCACGTGTGATCACACTTTGAATGGTAAACCGAAAAAAAAAAGAACACACGTGTGACCACCCTTTCCACTCACAACCCCGCCAAATTAATGTACTCTTTATTAGACTTTTAGTGGAGTTTGGTCTTTCTCATCTCCAACCCCTATCTTCTTTTTTTCTTCTTCTCCATGACATATGCATGACGTCATATATATATATATATGAGAATAAATTTGACTAAGATAAGATTGAGAAGAATGTTAGGGGAGCTCAACCGATCCTTTGACTTTAGCTTAAAGTAAAACAGGGGTTGACTTCTTGAAATTATAACCAAATGAGGATTTGTCAAAAGCATTAGGTTTAAATTTGACTAATTTGTATTTTTAATGTATTTTATCAGTTTTAATTAGATAAAAGTTAGTGTATATAATTTCGGTAATATTTTTAAAATTAAATTTTTAATAAATAAATGCTCAATTCTAAAGTTTATCCATGTGCTATTTATGATGGATAATCTTCTTCAACAATGGCTTTTTAAGTGTCATAATTAGCGTTTATTTATATAATGTTTTTTTTTGTATTTTTTACATTTATCACTAGCGAATGGCGATGTTTTTTTTGTTTTTTATTAAAATTATAAGTTATTCATTTTTAACAAAAAAAAAAAAATTATTATTATCATACTTATTATTATTATTGATAAAGTACGAAGTTGGTGCCAAGTGTCACTTTTAATTAATGATGAAAAATCGAGTCATTGGCTTGGTGAATAAAACAAAGTAAAAGGACATGGATTTGGTAAAGTTAGACAATTTTAGTTTGCATGCAATTCTATCAAACTAGCAAACACCATCCACTTGTCCATTATCTAGAGTAACATATCATCCAACATATATATGCATACAAATCCAAAACCGACACCTAAAACTTTTATATTATTTAAACCAAATTTATCTAATTTTGTGTATAAATAAAAATTGCATTTGGTTCCTCAAGATAAGATTGAAAAGTCAATAATATATAAATGTTGGGGTGTGCTTTTAGGTTCGCCAATTGGGTCACCTATTATTGGTCCAACAAGCCTTGATCAAATCCATTCCCACTTCTTATAGTTTGACACTTGTCCATTTTTATATGACACCATTCAACTATTTAACTCCAAACTAACATATATCTTTATTATTATTATTATTATTATTATTATTATTATTATTGGTGATAGAATGAGAAAAGTTTGGAAGATTGAAGGAGAACCAAACAACAAGACTAGTTCTTTTATGGAAATTGCCATGTGTGAGGTTAGATAAGATTGAGATTTGCTACAACACTTGGACCACCTCTATCATATCTTGGTGTTATTATTTATTTATTTATTTTTTTGTAATTATATATATATATATATATATATATATATATATATATATATATATATATGTTTATAACATGAGTTGATACTTCCATGCATGAGCTATTATAGTTTAGACAAATATCTATTGTTTCTATATAAATAGTTTCAAAAATGTATAGTTTTATAGTCAATCTATTTTTTATTTTATTTTTATCAATTAAAAAATGGGAGTATGGACTTATCAAGCATGGATGAGAATTAAACTATATATTTCTCTAAAATCCTAACTTTAAAAAAAAAAAAATTGTAGTGCTTGAAATCAAAGTCAACTCCCATTCTTAAAGTCAACCAACAACTACCCCAATAAAGCTATGACTTTTGCAATGTTCATACATATATTTGTTTCATGCGTGCCTCATGATGTATGTATACACACATTATACGTTTGATTTAAAGTCAACCATTTCTTTAGCATTTGATTGTTGTGGAAGGTGAAAAAAATTGTTTTTTTTATTTTTTATTTTGTTATATATATGACTTGCAACTTTGATTCCAACTTATAAAATTAATAAAATTTTTGGGTTGTTGATTTATGTAGATATTAAAATTATCAACTACTTTTTTTGGAAATAGACTTGACTTATAAATCCAAGTCATAACATATATAGTTTCAAAGAATCAACATAATAATTATGTTTATTATGTATAAAAACAATCTAAAATTTTGCAAAACAAACATATATAATAACAAGATATATAGGCTAAAGAGTATTTTATTTTGACCGTACTTTAATAGTCATTATTGATTCTTAAATTTATAAATAGTTCAATTTATTTCATGAGAGAGATTTAAAAAAAGGCAGCTCAAAAATAGTGATTATGAATAAAAAGAAAGCTTTGACTTTTTATTTATTTTTAAAAAAAAATTTACTCTAAAACATCTTTCGTTCAAGAAGCAAATTAAATAAATACATAACAGTTATATATTTATATTGAGAGAGAGGGAAAAAAGAATCTATAACTTTCTGGATTTTTTATTACTTTTATAAATAATCCTCTTATTCTTAAACTTATTTTTTTTTTCTACAAAATTATTATAAATTCAGAACAATTATCGAAATAGTTGTTTGATTTTGGTATGATTTAATTATGCAAAATATTTTTCCAAACAATAAAATTATATTGGGATTTCAAAAAAATAATGTGAGATGATAGGTAATATTTAAAAATAAAGAGTGGTTTGGCTTATGAAATTTTATATTACCTCAACAAATAGGATTATTGGAAATGTGATTCTCAAATCATGTTGACTGTATATGTGTAATTTTGAATTTAAAGAGTATATTTGGAATAAAAATTCACATTCCATCTGGGATGTAAAATTACAACTTATTGAGTTAGTGTAATCACATTCCCAGTAATTTAAACAGGCTATTAATATTTTCATTCTATATAACCAAATGAGGTAATATAAAATTATTTCATTCACATTCTAGGGGTAATATTACCGAACCGTCCTAAGTGAATAATCAAAAGTTTAGTTCTAATAATAAATAATTACTTGAATAAATGATTTTAAGTTTAAATTTTTAGGTAAAATAAACATTAATCGTGAAAAAAATCTATGTTCATATAAAACTTTTAGTAAGTGGATTCTAAATCAAAAGTTTAAATATAAATTACATAAAAATAATAATAACTACAAAAATTTTACATAAATCAATATATCAAATATCTGGAAATATCCTAAAAGTTCCTCTAAATTTCATTTATTTACAAATCATCCAGCCAAATTTGGGTATTCTCAAAAAGTCTCTCTTATATCTAATAGCTTACTTTGCAGTCCTTATGTTATAAAGGTAGGTGATGTCAATGTTTTTAGACCCAGACCAGACCGACCAGTCGGACCGGGGTGACCCGGACACGGCCTTAAAACCGATCTGGTCCAATATATAAAACCGAGATTGAACTAGCAATCCGGCCGATCGGACCTGTGACCCAGTGACCCGGCTGGGTCATCAACCGGAGTTTGCACCTAATTCTTACTCTTATTTTACTTTAGAATAATATACTAATTTTTGGGGGTTATAATGTAATTGTAAAACTAAGAAAGAGATAAACCACGGGAATAATTTTATGTTTCTTTTTTATGCATTCCTTAGTTGTTTATTTCCACGTTGAATCTTTTTTATGTTTTTCAACTAATTTTTTACTAATCTAATTTTATATTATTTAGTGTATCTCACATTTTTAATGAGGTGTACTTCGATATTTATTTATTTAAAATAATTGCTTAAAATTTGAAAAGTCATGTTTTTATTTTTTTATTCTTCAATATTTGATTTTTTTTTAATTATATATAAGTAAAATTTATATCATTTTTAATAAAAATTGTTGACCCCGGTTCAACCCCGATTCAACCCGGTTGAGCCCCTCAACCCCTGACCCCTAATCTTTTCCAGGTCGATGCCCAGTCCAAGTCTGAGAACCTTGGTTGATGTTGACCAAAATACCCCTCAATTTTTTAAACGGAAATACATAATATTAAACGGAAATGTCAGATATTAAACATCAACAACAAATATTCAATGAAAAGTTGCTATATATTAAGTGATAATTTATGTGGTTACATGAAACACGCAATGCTAAACAAAAATAAAATACTTATTAAGCGGAAAATACATATTGTAAAATAAAATAAACTGACGGAGCAAACTGCAATAACTGAAAAAAAAAAAAGTAAATTGAAAAAGGAAAGACTACTTGGGAAATTAAAATGTCATAGGCTCTTTTCTAGGAAGTCTTGAAACTTTCAGTAACATATATATCATTTTCCCCAAAATTATTCAAAAAATAGTAAACAATTCACACACATATATATGGTTAATCCCTTAATTAGTCATTCTAAGTAGGTCATAATGTCCTTTTAGTCTCTTTATTTTAATTTGGCTTGTAGGACTCCGTCTATTTCTTGGATTGAGAAATCGAAGTCTACTACATAACAGACGTTGATTTCTCCCTCAAAAATAACTGATGTGGCTTTTTCCAAATTAAAATATGATTAAACAAATTAAAAAAAAAACCTAGGTTAAGAGAGAGAGAGAGATCTCTGAACAACCAACAATGCCCAATCCCATGAATAGTTGCCATGTATGTCATCATCGTGCTCACGCTCTCTCTAGTCTCCACTGTCCATCCCTTATCGGGCGGTGGTTACCGTCGGTTTCTCCACGAGCCTTGTTTTCCCATTGGCTAACCGCGGCGCCCCCACCATCTGACATTTACTCCAACATAGACATCCTGTCGCTCTCCCCCAACTTCACTTAAGGCAACATCTTCCCCAATCCCCCGCCAGCCCGGCCTTCTTCCAGACCCCTACCGCTTTCAATGTCTCCTCCTCCTCTCACCCCGTCCCCCACCATTCCACAACCGCCAAAATGGTCATCGGCTTCTTCATTGGAATCACGGCATTATTCTTGCTATCTATCTCAATCAGCGCTTTTGAGTTTTTCCACTATCACCATATGTGCCAAGCTCGCCATAATCGACAAAGTTCATAAGGGGAATGCTGATGGTATAATACCCTAATTGGTCCCTTTACTTTTCTTTCTCTTCCCTTTTATTTCTCTACTCAGAAATGCTCCCGACTAGTCCCTCTACTTTTGAAAATATGTCCACTTATTTAGAAATGCTCCCAACTAGTCCCTCTACTTTTAAAAATGGCCCAATTAGAGGGACTAAGTAGGTGCATTTTTAAAAATAGAGGGACTAGTTGGAAGCATTTCTAACTAAGTGGGCACATTTTCTAAAGTAAAGAGACTAGTTATGGACATTTTTTAGTAGAGGGACCAAAAGAAAAGAGAGAGAAAAATATAGGGACTATTTTGGTGATTATACCAATACTGATCAATAAAGCCGAGAAGTTTGTTGCCGCGCCATAGTTTTTGTATCTTGGAACTATGGATCAGTCGAGCCAGAGGGTGGGCAACGATGAGGGAAATGGATCTTCGTATCAGAAGCTCAGCTAGAAGCTGGTGCTAGAGGTGCACCATCCGAGCTTCGAGCTCTAGCCATTGCCACCACTAGCATGGCGGGTCTCAGTTTGGTAATTAGAATAGGGAGACTAAAATGGCACATTGACCTACTTTGATTGACTAATTAGATGATCAAATCTTTAGCTATATGTTTGCAAACCAAACCATTAATTCTTGTGAAATCTATTTCTTTGAATCTCAGTTGACCCCACATGGTATGGAAAAGACAAAGAAACAAAAGATTCCATTCCCCACACACAAGAGAAGATTTCCCACACGCCAATAAAAGTCTCATTCCAAGATATTATTATTAAATAATTATTATCATGATAAATAAATTTCTCTACTTTTTTTCATGAGAAATAAAGATTCAACGTACAATTTGGACGACCCAAAATTCAATGGAATTAAAACGTGAGGGTTGAATGAAAGGTCCAATGATTCAATAGTACATAATATATAATATATGTTATTATTTTTATTGTGAAAAAAAAAATTGAACGGTAGTGAGAGGTTGAATGAATTATAAGCTACCCCACCATCTTTCTCATGTATATCATTTTTTTTTCTTTATAATTAATAAATTCCCACCACAAAACTTGGCAAGAATGAAAACGTGTAACATGGAATATATATATATATATATATATATATATTATCACAATCATAATTGTGAGATTGATGAAAACCCACACAAGAAATATCTCCTTTTTTCATTTTGCTTTTGGTTGGGATCCAATGGCCAATAAATTAATTGATGATGGCCTTTTAAGCTAAGTGTCTCTGTTCTTGCATTTATTTTGTGTTTTTTGTCCACAAGTATATATATATATATATATATATATATATATAGACACTGCCAGATCTACCTCATTTTCCCATGTGACATTATTTATATATCTATCTGAATTTGAGATCATTGATATTTTCCAAAATTTCCTTTTTCTTTTTTTTTAAAAGTTTATTTGTTTGGAAATTCTAAGGGTCTTACATTTTCCTGTTATTTAAGTTTACTATAAAATTTTAAAATTTTCATAACAGAAAAAAAAATGTATGGGTCTATATATATATATATATATATATATATAAGGGCATGTCATTTAAGGACGTCCTTAGATTTTAAATTTAAAGATGTCTTATAGTACTATTACATATACGTCCAACGGCTACCGTCATCTCATGCATTTGTACTAAATAGTGTTAAATAATAATAAACAATAATCAACAGTAAATATATATAGTTTTTTTTATTAGATAATAGTCGTTAGATGATGATCTAACAGCTATTGCCAAATATCTTTAGAGAATAGTAAATCAAATGACGTGCGCAGCTGATGTTTACCATACTATATGTACTTTGAATTTACTTTTGTCTATAATATACAAATGTCAACTTTCTTATTATCATGGTAATGACAATTCGGTATCAGTTATCTAGTTCTTTCATTTCAACTCGCAAAGATATACTTTTAACAAACAAAATTTAAAAATTAAGTACTATTATATCAACGAATTAAACGAGAAAAATGCGATTATGATGAGATAGCAAATTCATTCACAATCAAGTGACAAATTGATGATAGTTGACTAAACTTGAATGTATGTTGTGATTATTATTCTTTCATTGGTCTTATCTTTTTTTTTTGTTATTATTTGTACATTTGAACCAACAATTTTTTAACCAAGTAATATTGTATGGTAAAATTCTAATTTGTACGTTTGAACTGATTTTTTTTATGGTTGAGGTTAGTTATATGTATATAAGTTTGTAAATATGAGTTTTATAAAAAAAATAAAATATATATATATATATATATATATATTCATAGTTATTTGTGTTTATATGTATATGTATTTTATAAAGTATTTAGTATAAATTTTACCAAATGATACGTCTCTAGCTTTTCGTATTTTATATATCTTTATATATAATAAGAAAAATAGAATCATAAAACCCTAAAAAGCAAAAGGTAGCTTTGGTGGCAACAAACTCAACCACTTCACATAAACGGTTTGGTAGGTTCACTAGCTACCAACAAAAGAAACAGTAATAGCTCACAACAAACCATTTCATTCCATTGCATTACAAAAACAATACCACAAAGTACCAAAATACCCCTCTTATTACTTCTACTACCTTCCAATTTATTACTTCATCTACCCTTCTTTCTTTTTCTTTGCCCCTTAGTTATAATCTCAAAGTACTAGATCTTTTTCTCTAACTTTGACAATGAAAAAGAAAAAGAGTAGAGTATAATTGTGGAAGATGGTTAGTTATAACGTCCCTTCTTCTTTATTGGCCTACTCTTTCTCTCAATTGCACTCTATTATCATCTTGTTCTTCTAGAGCCCTTAGACTTTGCTTCTTGCCAACTACCAATATTGTTCCTAACTGTTCTTTCTAGCTCATCATTTCAAAACCTCAACCATAAAAGAAGCTGCCATCCTTTTTTTTTAATTAATTAAATATTTATTTGAATGAATTAATTAATTAGCTTTATTTTTAAGGAATTGAAGGGGAGTTGGAGGAGTTGGACCACTAATTATTTTGTTTTAACCACTTTGATATGTTCAAGTATTTTCTCACATTTTTAAATAACACACTAAATATGTACTAATTTTGTTTGTTGTACCCAATTGATGCTTCTTCTTCATTTAAAAGTTACTCTTTTCCGTGGTTGTGAAATTAATGTTAATTTTTTTAGGCCCCATTTATTTTTGTTTTTTTTAATGAGTTATCAGCTTTAAATCTGATTGGATAAGATAATAAAAATTTTACAAAAAAATTGATCTTTAATCTGAGTGAGGTACTAAAGTCTTGGAAAGAAGTGGACCTTTCGTTCGGACAAAATATTAAAAGCCTTATAAAAAGGTTTTCTTAACATGTGTTTTTTTAGATACACATGAAAGCCTATTTTGACTGACATAATATTTGTTATTGAAAATTATTATTATTATAATAATAATTATTATTATTACTATTTAAGTATTTTTATTTGGAGGTGTTTAAAAAGGTTGTTGGGTTTGAGGTTTGATTTGATTTAAGTTTGACTTATCTCAGATCATTGTTTTTGTAAATATATATGTTGATATTTTCAAATCTTGATATGACTTTTTAAAACTATTTAATATATTTATTTTATGATCAGAACATACAACGTGATGTATAAATTAATTTAAATAATAGTTTATTTTAAACAGTTGAGCTTGCGTATTTAACTTATAAACAAAATAAATGACTCGTGACCCACTCAAAAAAAATTTAAGTGAATGGGTTATTTATTTATAAAACCTATTTATATCCAAATATCCGAGTCATTTTTGCCTAATAAATTCATCTAAATATACAATTAAAAATTAAAGTATAAATTTTGTTGATGTTAAAAGAGCTGCGCCACGAAATGACACTAAAAATTATTATTAATAATTTTCTTATTTTTCAATTTAGATACCGAATTGACTAAATTAATCACTGTCGCAGTAGTCAAGTGATAACATATTTGATTTTCATATATAAAGTAGAAGATTTGACTCTCTTCTAATACATTCTTCTATATATAGGATGGCCTATCGACATTGTCAAAATAATAATAAATAAATAAATTCAGCCAAAATATAAAGAAAAAAAAAATAATAACTCGGTCAATTTATAAACTTATAAATTTAACATTACTAGGCATTTTTCCCTACTTTGCATCAGAGATTTTAAAATTTTGTAAGGAGTTTTAAGTCAATATCATATGTAAAATAATATAATTAAACAACTCCTACCATAACAATCATTTTATAGCTTGGATTTCAAAGGTCTTATGGACATTTATTACATAAATAATTAAATCAAATTAATATTTTTTCTAATATTAATATTATAAGTAATATAAATAAAAATAAAAATATTATTAAAAAATAAAAATTTATTTCTTGAAACGCTTTTGGAGTAGTAGATTATACATCTTAATAGTATGTATAGATATATAGATAATATGACTGTTATTAAATATACCCAGCACATAACATGTAAGTTATTTGAAAAGGCCAACAATCACTTGATTTATTAACACCAGATCTTTTACATAAGGTATTCATGTTTTGCTTAGATAAAATAATGGCATATATATAATGAAAAAAAAAAAACTCTATGTCTATCCGTAGCTTAACTATCTGTTTTATAAAAAATAAAAAATAAAAAATAAAAAATAAAAATAATTGAAGGGGCAACAGTTTGCCACGTGATAGAATAAGAAAGGATTGATTTGGCCCCTCCTTCTAGTATCTCTTTTTCTCTACTCTTTGTATTTAACAAAACAGCTCACATTTCACATGCAATGATGCAACTCATCTTATAACTCTTTTCCAACCCAAAATGCTAAGTGCTAACCGTCCTTGTTTCCGTGTGGACTCCTGCCTTCCATTTCACCCTTTTTATTTTGACTTCTTTTTATTAATGTTTGCCTCTAAAACGCTACAAGCGTGACATGTGTTACATGACCCCGTCACTCGTGGAAGACATTTAAATAAATCTTTTTATAAATAATATTATTTAAAAAAAATCAATAAATATAATACAAATTAAAAATATATCAAGATATTAAAGCCCCTAGAATATCCAAAAAATTGAAATACAGTATCACCCGCTTGTTTAAAAATAGAATAAAAATACACCACAAAAAAAATTGGATATAACGCAACTTTATAAATATTTTATGCTCAAAAACCATATATTATATAATTATTTATGCTGTAATTCAACCAATTATATTATATTAATTGTGTTATTCTCATCTGCGAATCAAACAGACCTTTAAATATTTATTTTAACGAGTTTTAAATTTTTTTCACAAAAGCAACAAATACTGTATGAGAGACATACAAATATAAATGTGCATTAATTATATTGATTTAAAGAACCATCAAAGATGAATTTCTTTTACTGTACAAATCTAAATATAAAAAAAAGATCGTTTCTCCAATAGAAACCCACACAAAAACTGATAAACAATGCCAATAAAACAGTACTTGGTGTGAAAAATCAAATCTACACCCCTTCACACATTCTATGATGACTTATCACTGGACTACTAGTGATTTCTCAAAATTTCAAGTTGTTTATCAGTGAAAATTTATCGACATCGTGATAATAATTTACCAGTCCAATAAAATATTTAAAAAATAAAAAAAAAAAAAAAAATAAGGTTAGTATATTCCAAGGAACAAACTAATGTACTTTGCCAAAATTATTCACCTATTGCCAACTTAGTTAGGTAACCCAAACACAAACCCAAACTTCAAAACTTAAATTCAAAAAACACCAAAAACCTCCAAGACGGCCAGGCCTGCCCTCCCCCCCAACCTCCTAAACTCTCGCCACGTGTCACCATCTCCTTCATTCCCTTCCTCTATATATATATATATATATATACACACTAACACCACTCTCACTTCACACCATTTCCAAATTCTCAAAACTCTCACAATGAGCTGGACTCGTGGCCCTACCATCGGCCACGGCGCCACCGCCACCGTCTCCCTCGCCGCCGCCGCCGCCACTCCGGTCACCACCTCCTCCTCTCCATCTATCTTCGCTGTCAAATCCATGGATCTCTCCATCTCTTCCCCGTTGCAACGAGAGAAGGACATCCTCTCTAGCCTCCACTCACCTCACATCGTCTCCTACCTCGGCTTCGATATCACCGCGGATCCCTCCGGCTCCCGCAGCTTCTTCAACCTCTTCATGGAGTACGCCCCTGGCGGATCCCTCTCCGACGAGATCAAGCGCAACGGGGGAAAGCTCGATGAGCTCTCGATCCGCTCTCGCTCGCGCGAAATCCTTTTGGGGCTCGCTGATCTCCACGATAACAGAGTCGTGCATTGCGACATCAAATCCGAGAACATCGTCATCGGGGTTGAAGGAACCGCGAAGATCGCTGATCTTGGATGCGCTAAGGAGTTGGGAGACGATTCCGATCGGAGGATCCGAGGCACGCCGGCGTTCATGGCGCCGGAGGTCGCTCGCGGGGAGGCACAAGGGCCAGAGGCTGATGTTTGGGCATTTGGTTGCACGGTGATCGAGATGGCGACGGGGAGATCTCCATGGCTAATTGGATCAGAGATCGATCCTTTAGCCGTTCTTCATAAGATCGCCTTCTCCGGCGAGACGCCGGCTGCGCCGGCGTGGTTCTCCGATGAGGGTAAGGATTTCGTTTCAAAGTGTTTGATGAAATGCCCTAATGATCGTTGGTCGGCGGAGGAGCTCTTGAAGCACTCGTTCCTCGCTTCGTTGAAGACCTCGCCGGAGCCGAATAAGTGGGTTTCTCCGAAGAGTATTTTGGATCTTGACGTTTGGGAATCTCTCGCCGACGATGACGACGACGACGACGAATCTCCGGTGGAATCTCCGGTGAGATTCGGGGATCTTTTCAGCGGGGAATTCTCGCCGAATTGGAGTTGGGACGAGAACTGGATCGCAGTGAGAAACGAAAACATTTCAATTGAAGAAAGTAATCACTCGTTAACAAGTTCATTAGAGACTGTTAATTGTGATTTGGATGTGATTAGTGATGGGATTAGTGAAGGAGATAATGAGTACTTATTAGCATGTGTTAATTATGATTTAGATTTAATTAAAGATGGTGTTTATAGTGAAGTGCATTTTGTTTTGCTTTGTATAATAATAATAATTATATTTATTATTATTATTATTGTTACTGTTATTATTAAAAGGAATAATGTGAATTTGGATGTTGTAAAGGAAGGGTTTTGGTGGGTTTGGATAACGCCATCAGTGACTCCAATTTCACACCGGCCAATTCTTGGTAGCATCATCACAGCATATGCTTTTATTTATTTATTTACTTTTCTTACTTTATTATTGGCCTGCGGCCTGCCATATTATTTGAACTTTTATATTTTTAAAATATTATAAGGTAAAGAAATTAAGAACCACACACCGGTAGTTATGTATATATACATTCATGCAACTACATTTGATTTATGCTATTTAGATTTGAGTCATTTAAATAAATGATTTTGAATTTTAGAATTTTATGTGTATATTTTTAAACAATGTTTATTCTTTTATATAGTTAATAGTGTTTTCCTGCGGAAATTGATGGATAAAAAACAATATATATAAACTTTAAATGAGTTTTTGTGTCGAAGATTTTTTTTTTTTTAAGTTAAAAAGTCTAATTAAGGTGTACATAAGCTAATGATTGATTTTTTAATTTAAATTAATTTTTTTATTAAATAAGTTGACATTAAAAATGTTAATTTTTCAATATGATTGTAAATATGAGATGGATTAAGAGGGTTTGGATTGAGATTAATTGAGTTTTGTTCTAAATTGATCGACTCATTATTGGTATGAACAAATTGTATGCGGTTCTAAACTAATTCATTAACTAACTTAGTTTTAAATTTTTTCTAAAATAATTTATTTTTATATTAATTTGAATGATTCTTTTATTTATGAGATGATTATAATTAGGCTTAGAACTTTGTAGGAGCTTAATCTGAAAAGAATTTTTTATATATTTACGATTATCAAACACATGCAAAAACAGTTTTTTCTTAAAAAAAAATCAATTAAAAAGAAAGTTCAATGAATTAAGTCAAGTCATTTCCCTTTTAAATTAGATACTAATTAAATTAAGATTAATTATAAATATGCTAGACCAAATACTATACTGTTTTTAAAGTTGAATTAAACCCATATAATAGCAAATATTTAGTTGTCATATAAATAGTTCACAAACTTTAATTTAATAAACTTGAGTTGACAATTATTAACCCACTTGAAGCTTCTTCTTTTTTTATTCTTGACGGCGGATAAATTAAATGATAATTAATAAAAAAGTGAAAAAGAGGAAAAAACAAAAGTGAAAGTTGCATGCTGTTAGATCTAAAGTTAAAGGATGGAGTGTGATTGAAGAGGAACGCGCTTGCACATGAATAGTGCCACCATCACATGCTCTCATGCAAGCTTCAGTTCACATTTTTAATGCTGTTCTTGAATCAACTTCATCGATTTATTTGTTTATTTATTTACTTTGATGAAGTACAGACTAGCTACTGTCAGAAACATGCATAAACCTGTCAAAGCCATTTAGTTAAAATGGTTAGAAATATAAAAAATTAAATTTTTGTGTGACGTGCGGAGTGATGAGAGTTTAAATTCTCGCTGGAGGAATTAACTTTAAAAAAAATATATGCATAAACATAAGCATAATTGTGTTTGTGACTTGATCTTGCATCAGCTAATATTTGAACCTACCTTCTTAACACGACATGAACACCTGATATCAATATATGAAGATGTGGTTGATTTAATTTATTTATTCAATTTATACGTTCTTTTAAATCTATTAATTTATTTTTTTATTTGCCCTTTTTTGTCTTGGAAAAAAAAAATGGTGAAGTTGGGCAATGTTAGCATTGGATTGTATGATTATCCACATTTGAGGCATGCCTATTAAAATATCAAGAAAAAGGAACTTTCTTATTATTATAATATTATATACACTTTTATATTTAAAAAATAGTGGAAATATTTTTTTTTAAAAAAATGTTATTATCAGATACTATGCATCCATTTCATGCCTTGAATTCCACCAAAACAGGCAGACATTATCACATTGAACTTTGGCTGAGATTTCATTACAATATCTTGTGTTTCCACTTTGTAGAAGATTCTTTATTTTGATTTTATTATTAGATTGAGTAGAATTAATTTCAGACTTAGATTTCGATTAAGATATTTTTATATATATAATAAAAATTCAAATTTAAAATCACATACTTAAACAATTCAAATAACTCAAATTATTTATTTAAATAACTCAAACTTCTACCGCCCGGTTGAAAGTAACTTCTTATTATTTACTCTAACAAATACCTCAATAAATATAATACTTCAACTTTTCCCAACAACCCACTAATTTCAATAGATCAAACACAAGCCATAAATTATCTAAAAACAAGTAAAAAATAATCAATGCACATAATGTAGACAAGACTTTCTTCTAAATAACTTATATCAAGCTCTAGCATAATAAATTATAGATTAAAATAAAATTTAAGAAAAAAGAGAGAGAAATGGTAGTAATACCAACCCCAACAACCACAAAGCCCTGGAAAAACAAATGCATTGAATAAAGTTATTATTAACTGAAATGGCAAAAGCCCAGAATCCAGTTCTCAGTGATCAACAACCAACTCAATACTCCCCCAAATCAATTCAAAAACTAAAACCCAAAAAAGATAAACTGAGACAGAACTACACTAGTGTACCATGATCCTTGTCTGATGCCTGATTCCATGCCAAAGTGCCCTTTGCTTAACTCTTCTTCTCTTCTTGGACTTTGTGCCACCCTGCTCTCTTTGCTTAATCTTAACAACAAACACTGAGACAAACACAGAGATAGAAAGAAAGAGAAAGAGAAAGAGAGAGATAAAAATAAATAAATAAATAAAATAATTAAATGAATAAAGTCACTGTAAAAAGAAGAACAAAAAGAGTGTTAAAGTGCACTGTTGTTGTCTGGAGACAGTGCCAAAAGCATATGCAACATTAACTGACACACTCTTCCTTTACTCCCCCTTTCATCTCTCTTCTTCTTCTTTCTTCTTCTTTGTATTTTCTACATCTTTGTTCAAACAATCCAAGTAATGTTTGAAGATCAATGGTGCATCAACCTCAACCACTCATGTCCATGTCATCACCTCAGGTTTCTAGAACAGAAGAAGGTCAGTAAGAAAATAAACACAGTTATTATAAGTTTTTTTTTTTCTTTTGCTTCTTGTTAGCTTCTAGAGTAAAGGTGTGTATATCAGTATATATATATATATATATATGATGGGAAGAGATGAGATGTGACATTATAAAGTTCTAAACATGCAAAACAATGAGATCTAATCTTTTTAAAAAATAAAAATAAAAATAAAAGGTGTTTTCTTATCATGTATATATTTTTGTCTCTTTGATAGGTGTCAAGGCTATGGTAGTTGAAGTAGCTTTGAGAAGACATGATATTGGATGGGATGCAGGAGTTCACAAATGAAAAAAAAAATCTAGTGGAATGAAGCCATTGGTCCGGGATTATATATATATATATATATATATACACATAGTTTTGTAGTGATTACTAATGTTTGATGAAAATTTCATAGATTTTTCTTGTTCATGTAGTGATGTTCTAGCTGCTTGCTAATTTCAATCTATGATATGAAAGCATAATTATCAGCATTAAAATTATGCAGAAGAAATTTTAAATAATAACACTAAACCATGCATAAGAAATAGTAGAATATTTATCAAGCTCATTTAATTATGAACACATTCATCCATGAAGTATATTATTATTGCTTGTTTCTTTATTTGAAGGCATACCATTCATCAAGAGAAAATTTAACCATGTACAAGAAATAGTAATATATTCGTCAAACTTATTTACTAATGGACAGAGGGACATGAATACTAAGACTAAGCAGGGACAAATAGTAACAATGTGTTAAGATTGAAGATAATAAACTCCTGCTTTTCTTATCTTCTTTTTGCTTGAAAACTCAGTACTAAGTGGAAAATAAGTATGCAGATGCATATGCAGCTTAATATGTCAACTATAGTCTGTGATCTGCTCACTGTCCATTCCAGCATCTTTTTGCCCTAAAATGAAGCAAAAGATAATATGTTAGCATTTTGGTATACTTTAGAAAACAAGTCATATACATAAAGGATCACACCATTTGTTTATAGTATAGCATGTCATAGTATATCCAGTTGGTTTTAAATGATAAAACAGTGTATTTAAAGAAAAAATACGGAATGAACATTGAAATACCTAATTGGTAATACGGAAGTGCAATTTACATACAGGTAATGTAACTATTGCTGTACATTCTAGTTCTTATATTTGCACCAGTGATATGCTATATTATGTATGATCTAATGCAGGAAAATACGCTGATTTTGTCATCAAAGAAAAATAAAAAAGTAGCCATGGTGGCTTGTTTGGATTTGTTTAATTGTTAAGCAGACAATACTAGTATGATGATCAGTCAATGTCAACCAAAAACTCTTATAAATAGTGACTGAGCAGCTGTTAGCTGATAAAGAATATTCCTTGGCTTTACTCAGATAAGTAAAACTTTTATTTGAGGGATCAAGAAATTCCTATGATTTGATTGTCTACTACTTGATATTCATGCATTTTGTGATTAGACATTCATTAGAGCACAAGACATTTGCATGCATATAAAGGGCTCTCCAGATTCTTAAAAACAGAATACTTTGAATGTTTTCACACACCATAATATCAAAAATCTTGTATTTTTTCGAGCCGAAAAGGTTTTCCTAGAACACATGGTGCTGTAGAAGAAAGAGAACCATAATGGAAAGGAAGGATCAATATCTCATCACTGATATATATGACAAAGAAGAACTTTGGATACTAAAATCATATATGTAAATAAGCTTGTTCACAAAATGTTGACTGAGGTTTATGAGTATAAAACTTGGCCAATGTCAGTATGTCAGAATAAAGAAAGAAATCTGACCTCTAGTGAGACAAGGGTTTTGAATTTTAAAGGAAGGTTTCTGTCAGCATGCTCAAGCGAATAACGTAACATGTCCATCATGGCCAATTCAGAAACAGAATCACCAGTGTCTGCAAAGACATGTAAAATAAGAAAATTTTTGCATGAAGTAACACCAAAAATTAAAATGACTCATTCAAAAGGCATCACCAGGAATGTCAAAAATTTGTTTAGTTGGTGGGATGCCCAAAACCTCTCCCAGATAAGCAGAGACGCGAGCGCGACTAGCCAAAGAAAGCCCATCACCATGAGTCACCACAACAACAGGCTTGCTATCTGAAATTGATGCCAATTAAATAAATAATAATTAACAATACAGAGTCTTGGAGGTTCACAAAAACTAAAAACACACATGCAATTACTATATGCAAATGATTCACATATCATATTTCAAATTGAAGAGACTTCAAACCTCTGAAGGATAAGAATGGATGGTTGAAGGTTTCTATCAGCAGGTTCAGATATTCACGGCCATTCTCATCCATGGATTTCAGAACAGATAAAGCGTTGGCAACAAATATGACAAAGTTCACAGATCTACTTTGGCAAACACCAAATCTTGCAGCGGTAGTTTTCATCCTTTTCCTTGTACTCGCATCATCCGAGTCTCTGTTACAAAAGTACAACAAAACGAACTTTCAATGAAAAGTTCCACAGAATCATTTTATAAGCATGCACAATATCAAGAGACATTACACTACTCATCATCAGCACTCATTGTTCGATTGAAGCTCACGACACAATTACCCAATTTTTAAAATCAAAATGTTTCAACTTGGAATTACAAAAAAAAAAAAAAAATCCTACATGTTTGTTTTATTAGCAAACACAATATAAAGAAACATTGCACAGTTCATCATCAGCATTCATCATTGGATTGATATTGAGCAGTTTACAACACACAATTTACACAATCAAATGATGCAGCTTTAAATTATGAAAAGGAAGACACATAACACCATTCATCATCAGTTCGATAGCACGAATACACAATTTATACAAACAATTGCAACTGCAACTATGAATTTTTTTTTTTTTTTTAAAAAAAAGGAACACTAAAATGGTGCTTACCTAAGGACCATCTCACCATGACTCACACCATGTGTCATCCACTTCTCCAGCAATTTGAAGTTCTCACATGGCACCATTGACAAACTCCGAGAGTCAAAGATACAAAAAGACTTCGAATTCCGAGGAATCATGTACTCTTGCAAGAAGAACGTCCCTTGAGAAATATCTGGGTTATCTGGAAATCAAAAAAACCACATCAATTTCATAGTTTTGATTTCTATAACATCAATCTCAAATCAAATTCACACCATTTGATTTTGATTGATCGGATGACAATAAACATGAACAAGAATCAACAAACAGAACATACATGAAACCTGAGCACGATCGGGGAGGAAATCATCATCCTCAAAAACCCTAGAAATTCGATTCACAAGAGAGGTCTTCCCGGAGGCTCGCGGGCCGACGAGAAGCAGAGTGGTGGTCTCCGGGACAACGTAATCGGCGCGAGCAGTGCCGCCGACGAACTCAATCCAATCTCCCGGTTTGAAGCTTCGAAGAGCGTCCTTGAGGCGTGGAAGGGAACTGGCTCGGTCAGCAGAGGACTCATAGGCGTTGAGGAGGTCGAGATAAGCCCGATGATACCTATCGCCGGAGGCGCCGTCGCCGGAGGAGAGAGAGGAGGCAGTGGAGTCATCGTTGAAGCTGGTTTGGCTTCCGCCGCCCATGGTTGGTTTCGAGCTTTTCGAATGGTGGTGTTGTTGTTGTTGTTGTTGTTGTTAGTGACGATGAAAATCGGCGAGTTTCGAGGGTTATAAAGAAATCGCCGAGTTTGGGACGCGCGCGCACACGCACGAAAGAAATTCCTCGTTGACTAATGAGATTGTACGGATTTTTGTTTGGATTTGGAGATATAAATAGTGAAAAATTGGATAAGATTTCTACATTTACAAATAATTTCTACTTCTGTGTGTGTATATATATTGTAAGAGTAATGCTACATAGAACGAAAACCTCACACGAAACCAGCCACACGAATGATGTGGCTGGTGACGTGTAATTTTTTTATTTTTTTTAAAAAAAAAATTAAAATGAGAAGAGAGCCACACGTGATCTCTCTTCTCTTTCTCGTTTGAGTGTATAGTCCTGGCGATCGCGGTCTCCCCTGATCCGCAGTCGGTCTCCCCACTCCCGGCCGCCGTCAAGCTCCCCCGCTCCCGGCCCCAGTCAAGCTCCTCCGCTCCCGGCCCCAGTCAAGCTCCCCTGCTCCCCTGCCCATCTCCCCGCTCCCGCCCACCGTCTGCTCTCCCGCTCCGGCGCAGTCGGTCTCCCCGCTCCCGGCCCCAGTCCGTCTCCCCCGCTTCCGGCCCCCGTCCCGGCCCGGTTTCGGCTTCCTCCTCAGCTCCTGGCCGTAATTTCCTTGACCATAGCTCCTGGCCGTAATTGAGATTAAAAAAAAAAATTTTAAAAAAATAATCCATAGTCATGAATTAATAGTTTTTGTTTGAATTTATCTTTATTTTCAAAATTAATAGTTTACACATTTAATTAACGTATTTAATTAATTGTGGATTATTTTTGTTTGTGTTACTTATAACGGATTCTTATTGCACCATAGCCATGAATGGATTTTTTTTTGTTTGTTGGCAATGTATATGAATTATTTTTGGAGTTATTTAGGCATCATCTTGATTTTTTTGGTATGATTTTTTTGGAGTTATTTAGGATTTGAAACCATTGCTTTGCTTCATGCTTTCTAAATATTTGTATAATTTGTTTGTAGACAAATACCTAAAGCAAGAACATGGAAGAAGTGGTACTTGGGTGTGAGCAAGAAAAAGATAATGTAGAAGTTGGATGTTCAAGTTATGAAATACATGCCAAAGAAAAACCGGTAGAAAAGGATTTAGTTGAAAATATTGTGTCGGGGGCCGGTATGATCCTTGATTCTGAAGAAGAAGTTTATAATTTGTATGTTCAATATGCGCGGCGTGAAGGGTTTGGCATCACCAAAAAAAGCACGAGATTAGATGATGATGGAAAATTGAAATATTACACGCTAGCATGTGCAAGAGGTGGCAAAAGAATATCTACTTCTAAAAACTCCTTCAACCCAAGACTATCTGCCAAAGTAAATTGTTCGGCAAAGATTAATGTCATTGTTGGCAATGATGGATGATTTACCATTTCTAGTGCTAATCTGGAGCACAATCATGCACTTAGCCCACACAAAACTCGTTTCCAAAAGTGCAATAAAAAAATTGATGCATATGCCAAAAGAAGGCTTGAATTAAACGACCAAGCAGGAATAAGTCTGAATAAAAATTTTCATTCCCTGGCAGTTGAAAGTGGGGGTTATGAAAATTTGACATACACTGAAAAAGATTGTAGGAATTATATTGCGAAAGCAAGGCAATTTAGGCTTGGCGTTGGAGATGCCGTGGCACTTGCAAAATATTTTTCTCGCATGCAACAAAGAAATACAAAATTTTTCCATTTGATTGACATGGATGAAGAAGGTCGTCTGAAAAATGTATTCTGGGCGGATGCGAGGTCTATAGCGGCTTATGAAGCTTTTGGTGATGTAATTTCCTTTGATACAACATACTTGACGAATAAATATGACATGCCATTTGCTCCGTTTGTCGGTGTAAATCATCATGGGCAGACGGTATTGTTTGGGTGTGGCTTACTGTCAAGAGAGGATACTGTAAACATATGTTTGGCTCTTCAAAACTTGGCTAGAGTGTATGTCGGGCAAGGCTCCTAAAGCAATTATTACGGATCGGTGTATGGCTATTCAAGGTGCGATTCGATTGGTTTTTTTCCAAATTCACGTCATCGCCTTTGCCTTTGGCATATCATGAAGAAGGTTCCCGAGAAGCTTGGAGGTTTAAATGAATACAAAGCAATCAAGAAGATTTTGAAACATATCACGTATGAAGCAGTTGATTCTCAAGAGTTTGAAGACACATACTTGAAGATGATGGCGGACTATAAAATTGAGAAAAATGAATGGCTGAATTCTCTATTCAAAATTGTGATCGTTGGGCTCCGTGATATGTGAAAAGGCATATTTTGGGCTGGAATGTCTACCACTCAAAGAAGTGAAAGCGTCAATGCATTTTTTGATGGTTATGTTGGTCCGACGACTTCATTGAAGCAGTTTGTTGAGCAATATGATAATGCCTTGAAAAGCAAGATTGAGAAGGAGAATAAAGCTTATTTTGCTTCATTTAACTCGTGTTTTCCATTAATCACCGATTGCTATTTTGAGAAGCAACTACAAGAAGCATACACAAATGAAATTTTTAAATTGTTTCAAGATGAGTTGCGAGGCATGATATATTGCAATCTTAGTCTCATTGGTTCACATGGGGCGGTCTGCTCATTTCAGGTGTCCGACATTCTCAAGGGGAAGGAAGGTGTATTTAGAAAGCAAGTGGTATACAATGTCCACACTAACGAGGAAGAATTTGACATTAAATGCTCGTGTCAGTTGTTTGAGTTCAAGGGGATTATTTGTAGGCACATTTGCAAGGTGCTTATTGAAAAGAATGTGAAAGACATTCCTTCCAGGTATATTTTACCACGATGGAGGAAAGACATCAAACGCATGCATACATATGTACAAAACTGCTACGATGACCCACAAACAAGTGAGGAGAAACTGCGGTACAATAAATTGTGCTCTCATTTTTCTAAAGCCGCAGAACTTGGAGCGGAGTCAAATGACAAATACAACTTGTTGATGAAATATGTGGATGAGGTAATTGAGAAGTTGAATGACAACACAACTTGCAAGGAAAATTTTACACCTACGTTGTCGGAGGCGACTATTGTGCCACACCAACAATTTCTTACTCCTTTGAAGGTGCGGAGTAAGGGTCGTCCACCATCAAAGAGGAAGAAGTCGAAAGTTGAAGAAATAATAATTAGAAACAAGAAAAAGGTATTTTTAAGTAGTATCATAATCATTAGTTGTTTAGTTTTTGTTTTCGATGAACTTATTTTTTAGTGTATGACACCCGTGTTATTATTAGCAGAAGACACAAACAAAGGGAGATGCATCATCTCAAAAAATTTCGCCCAATGATCATTGCACACAAGAGAGCGTGGTAATTCTCTTGTAACTGTTATTAATGTCCAAATTACGATTTTCAATCATTTAATTTCAAATGATGATTTAATTGAAATATAATCTTTTTTCTTAGGTGAATTCAAATTCTATATCGATCAATCTGGACAAGCATCATAGTTCTTCTCTAGGTTTTACAAGCCATCCCAATGATTTTTGAGGTGAGTTGCACTGGGGTACAATTTACATTTTTGCTCAATACTTACTGCATCATTTTAATTTTTCAGGGAATCGTATGGTGATCCACGTCGCTTATGTAACTCACGATTTAATTTTTGTGTTTGTATTTGTGTTCATGTTCGTGGAGGAAAAACAAAAAAAATTTGTGTTCAATGTTCTTGTTTAGTTGTTTGTGTTGCCTATGTTTGTTATTAAGATTTAATTTTTGTGTTCGTATTTGTGTTTATGTTCGTGGAGGAAAAACAAAAAAATTTGTGTTCAATGTTCAGTTGTTTGTGTTGATTATGTTTGATGGATAGATATTTTTGTGTTTGATTTTGTAGTAAGGGAAGGTGTTCATGTTGTTTGATTTTGTAATGTTATTATTTTTTACCCAACAGAATACGGAAATTTGAATGTGTGTGAAACTTATTATTGCTCAACAGAATACAATTTTGTAATGTTATTTGATTTTTGTGTTTGATTTTGTAATATTATTTTTGTGTTTGATTTTGTTGCTTCTTACTCTCTAATGCATAACAGAATACGAAAATTTGCAGAACTTGCTCAACATTGAGAATGATGACCAAAGCAAAGCACACTACAAGATGCTTGATACTTATGGCATCTTCTTTCAATAACTGGGAATTACATGACCACATAAACATAGAAATTATAATACGATAAACATAGAAATAAAGAGTTCCCTTATTCGTTTATACAACATTACAATATGATAAACATAGAAATTATAATACGATAATATCTACACTGCCTCCAGAATACGATAAACATAAGAATTTATACAACATTACAAAAGGAATCATACAGCTAGATGAGACAGGTTCATAGTTTCATTTAATTAGCAGAGTAATTAAATACAAAAACAGATATTTTTGTGGCTTCTGCTTTCTCTTGTTGGCATCAGCTTCAGCCTGAAAAGTTGGTCCACTTTTGTGGTTTCAATCCCATTATTAATGTGGCATCATTGATCCGTTTTGGTGGCTGATCAAAGGTTAATGTTGCTTCCATGAGACCATTTGGGAAATAGAGTTGCAAGCATCATCAGCATCGATAACAATATTCACTAAAGTATAGGGAGAAAGATATTTGTGGTAGGATAAAAGCAACTATAGCTGAAAAAATTCAGCAGAAATATCCACATGAGCACGATGCTTAAACATGCTAAACCGAATGATATTTCATTCGAAATAAACCGAATGCTAAACATGCTTAAACATGCCAAATTGCAGAAAAAATTTAGTTCAGAGTATTAGTACAAAATCTACAATCCCTACAAATAGTCACATATGTTACTGAAAAAGGAACTAATGTAATGCTAACATTCTTTATTTAACTCATTACAATTTAGAGGCAGATGGTACAAAATATAATAAGAGGAGATGCTTGTAACTAAGGCCTTCAAGGGGTGCACCGAATTATTCAGGGAACCTCAGTTTTAACCTTTTAGTTATTTACAAAGCACATCAAAGATTCTAAGTGTTCTAAGATTTTGATGACAAGCAATAAATTCCAAATTATAGAAATAACATCACATGATACGGAACTTTCATGGCTCAAATTTACAGTTGAAATGTTCTCGTCTTAAATTCTTGAAGCAAATTATGATTATACCACTGAAAAGGAAAAGGAAATCATTCAAGTTGGAGATTTACTATCATGTGCTATTACATAATTACTTAGCAACAAGTCAAGATTTTGCCATACCAGAACATTAACCTCTGTTTCAAAGCTTATTTTGGACGCCTACAGTAAAAGAGGATCAGATAACACACTAATAAAAAACAACAATGAATTATGATACCCGCAAACAAGATACCTGGTGAGCAGCAGAACCAAAAAGGTCGAAAGATTTCTGTGATTTTGTCTTCAGATAAATTCAGTGCATTCCTAAAATCAGGTGGCAAAAAAGACTTTGCTGATCCATAGAAATAAACAATATACCTATACACATTTGTCAGAGTTTCTAAAAAGAACTATACTCTATAATTCATCAAAGGCTCAGATCTTGCCCGCTATTCTTTCGCATGGATAAACATGTATCAAGGGCTGCAACTAAAGTTGCCACGCCACCCAATCTATATACTCTTTTATAGGGCAAATCATCATGGCCACAAGAACATCATTACTAAAGAGTAAGAGTAATGCTATATAGAACGAAAACATCACACGAAACCAGCCACATCGACAGAAAGAAATAGACCATGCAACAAAATAATTCCTGCTGAATGTTATAAAATATCAAGCAGTAGAATCAAAACAGAGGCTCAGATTCAACATACATGATTTTCTCCCATCCTTCCTCCTCTCTCTACAACAATAACAGTAGCGGTTGCCTAGTAGGCCATCCAAGCTACTATGCCATCATTGTAGAGAAACGAGGGCAGGAGAGAAATTTAGGGCATCATCATTGCCTCTATACCTGATTTCAAGGCGATCCGGGCCTTCTATCCCAAGAATTCAGTGAATCAGCCACACGAGAGAGAGGGGAAGCGATCTTGTGCCCTAGCTTCTCATGCACCACCGGACCGGCCACCGCTCTCTATCTCTTGTGTACCACTGACCTGTGACCTATATTCTCTTCAAAGCCAAACAAGAGAGAGGTGGCGGCCGGGAGCGGCGGAGGGACGCGAAGGCCGCGAGTGGCAACCGAGAGCGGGGGAGGGAAGCGGCGGCCAGGACAAGGGCCGGGAGGCGGGGGATAGGCAGGGGACCGGGAGCAGGGGGAGACAGGGACGGGGCCGGGAGCACACACTCAAACGAGAGAGAGAAGAGAGATCACGAGGAGGAAGCGAAGGCCAGGAGCGACGACCGGTCTCGGGGGGAGGGAAGAGGCAGCCGGTCTCGATGGAGAGAAGCGACCGCCAAGACCTCCACGAGAGAGAGAACGAAGAAAATTAGGGCTGCGATTTAGCCCTAGAGGAAGAGGCGGACGATCGCGATGGAAAGAAGAGGCGGACGGTCGCGGTGGAGGGAAGAGGCAGCCGGTCTCGATGGAGAGAAGCGGCCGCCAAGACCTCCACGAGAGAGAGAACGAAATAAATTAGGGCTGCGATTTAGCCCTAGAGAAGAGAGATCACGTGTGGCTCTCTTCTCATTTTAATTTTTTTTTTTTAATTACACGTCACCAGCCACATCATTCGTGTGGCTGGTTTCGTGTGAGGTTTTCGTTCTATGTAGCATTACTCATATTGTAATTCTTTGAACTTTCCATCTACTTTCAAAATTTTTTTTTTAAGTAATGTTATTTGTTTTAAAATAGTGTTTCGATTGCAATTCTGAAGGTGGGGGTTGCAAATTCCTTTTTTCAACTCCGCCTCCAGAATTGAATTCAGGATATTATTTCAGGATGAATAACATTACTCTTATATTCTCTATACCTTAAATTAAAACTTTTAAATTGTGTTTGATTGCTTTTTTTTTTTATGGAAAAATTTTTCATGGGTCATTTTTCAGCTGTTTGTTTGTCAAAATTTTCCATAGAAAATTTTTTCACAAACTCTGTGACCCTATTTTCTCTCAAATCAGTGGAAAATTTTTCCTACCTCCATCCTGGGAAAAGTTTTTCAGAAAAACATAAGGAGCTATGCCAAAAGATAACGTGCAATTGAAATATTTAAAATAACTTTTCTTTTAAAAATTTAAAAGAAAATTTTTTTCTTTTCTTTTAATTTTTTTTTTAAAAAAAAAGATAAATTATATAACTTGAAAATATTTTAAATAAATTTATTCAGATAAAGTGAACAGATCCCGCGACATTTTGATGGTAAAATTCAATTCCACGTAGTGTTATTTATAATTTTAATAAGTTTTAAAAAAATTTCCATGGAAAATGTGACTTTTTCCAGCGAAATTGATGCAATCAAACAACAAATGAGCTTTTTTTCCACATTTTCCGTGGAAAATAAGGGCAATCAAACAACAAAATCTGAATTTTTCATAAATTTTTTTTAATTTTCTAGCTAGAAAATAATACCAATCAAATGATTATTTTTTCATTTTCTATGTAAAATTTTTCCACGGAAAAATTTTCCATGGAAATTTTTTTTTCCAGTCATTTTCCATGTTGCCAATCAAACACAGCCTTAGTTTTTTATAATTTTAATTTGGTCATCTCACTCTTTTCAACACGACTCATTTAAAAATAAGAGAAAATTTAAAAATTATAATTTAAAATAAAGAATTAAAAAGATAAATTTAAAAATTTAAAAAGTATTTTAAAAATTATATATATACATATATATATATTTCTGCGATTTGGAAAAAAGAAACTCATGCTAAGGAAATAGTAGTGTTGGTTTTAAAATCATTGTGTTGATTATAAGAAAAATTCGAAATCATTGTTGATTATGGTAAGAAAATATTCATGATGTTATTTATGGTAATGAGGTGATCATGGTGTTATTGATGAAAATTATTATAGGGTTAATTTTAGAGATAATTAGGAGTAATGTTAAGGAAATATTCATTGATCATTATGGGGTTAATTACAGAGATAATTAAGAGTAATATTAAAGAAATATTTATTGTGTTATTTATGGTAATAAGATAATTATGATGATATTAACTGGACATGGGGTTAATTATGAAGATAATTAGGAGTAGTTTGGAGAGAAAATTAGAGTGATTTTTCATTTGCTAATGTTAATTTCCATTTAGATATAATTAATAAAATTAGCTTAAATTTATTTTAAAGTATAGATACCGAAAATTTGACTTAAATCATTTTTTTAAAAAAAATCTAAAATTTAGATAAAATGAATAAAAATAACTGTAATTTTTTCAAGAGTATATAAATTTCTTTACCATTTAATATTTAATGATATTTTAATATATTTTAATGGACATCATGAGATAAAAAGATAAATCCATGAACAAATTAATTTTAAAAAATATACATAACATTTAATTTTATTGAGTATACACGCAATTAAAAAAAAATCATAAATATACAAGCAAAAACCCCATTAAAATTATTATTATATATATATACATAACACACCAGACATCAACAAAATTCATTGAGCATTAGAATAATAAATAGATTATGCCCTGCAAAAAATTAAACAAAAAGAGAAAAAAGCCACTTCAGGGACAATTACATCTATAAAACATTCACTCAAAAGGATGTTTTCAAAAACCTTTACACAGAGTAATAAGTAACAATGGAGACAAAACTACCAGAGCTCTTGTAAAATCCATTGAATTTATCCTCAAAAGGAGTCAGAAGAACTGTTGTAGCCATGGAAACTCAGCTGCATCTTTCTCCAGGTCAGAGGTCAGCTTGCTCACACATTGCCGAACCTGCTTCTCGTCAAGCTGATCTAAAGGCAATGCAGTGAAATCTTGCAAGAATCGATGAGCTCGAGCTGCGCCTTTTTCCATTTCCTCAGGACTACATGTCCGTCTCCGTTTCGATCCAATCTGTTGATGAAAACCATGAGATGAATAAACTTTTAAGTTGCGCAGAGTTCCATCAACAAAAACTTCATAATGTTGCATGAATTTGCAGTATTCACAATCATCTAGGACTTGCAGCATATAGAAATAAAAAAAACTTGAATGATTTTTGCAAATGTTTATTTGAATGTAGTAAATGCTTTAATGAAATTTTTGTTTAGTCATATACCTCATCTGTTGTGGTACATGAAAAATCTTCCAACTCTGCAGCTTTATTTCGAGCAAGGGCAACAACACTCTCAGGAAAGTTTGCAAACTCTGCAACATGGATGCCGAAACTTTGATCACAAGCACCAGGCTCAACCTGAAAAATGTATCTAGATAAGGAACTCAATTCATTCGATCTATAAAAACCAAAAGAAATAAGAAGAGCAAAAGAGAAAAAAAATATATTCGGGGTCAATCTATATCCTTCATCCCTAATGCTCATGAAAATGGACGTAACATTTGCAAGGCAATGGCAATAAAGTTTGAATGTGTGACAAATTATGAATGAACAGGTTTGGGAGTAATGATCCCACAAAAATCATAAAGATGAATATGCCTAAGACTAAACAAATCCCGAATTTAACCAGCAACTGAAAGTTCAAGTAAAACACAAAAGAGACCACATTTCCGATCTCTTTAGGTTTGGCATTGTAAAACAGAAAAATCAAAACACTTTGACGTATCACACATGAATACAGGAACAATGATTTCTTCACCAAATTTCAAAAGCTAAGAAATACAACCATACTTTGACAACAATATTGCTGGTAGAAATGAACTTGATGTGTGTAGACTTATCAGTAACCAAATGACAAACAGTTCAGAAAGATTTTTTTGCATACATTAACACAGAAATAAGAAGCACAAAGGTGCGCAAGGCAAAGATAAACCTTATAAAGCATGGTCAAATTATGACTTGATGGATCTATATGTGCAGCAACATGATAATTTGCCACGCCAAGGGTATCTCCATGTGCTAAAGCAGTCAATTCATGAAAGTGAGTAGCAAATAAAGTTGGAGCACGAGTAACCTCCACAAGATGTTCACAAATAGCCCAAGCCAAACCTGGTCATCAAGGTGAGTATTTTACAAAGAATAAGTATAATATAATATAATTAGATTAAACATAGTAGAAAGTCATAAACACCTATCTAGCAATAGTTATTCATGGGCACGCATGTACACATGGCAAATGACCGCACACATGCAAATGAATATATAGAGCTATGTCCCAGACAGTTAACCTTATGCAAAAACTTCAGATAAAAAAATCTTAAGTGGTTGGCAGTAAGAAAGAAATTTTATAAAGATGAAAAAACAAACCAAATCCATCATAAGTTGATGTTCCTCGGCCCAACTCATCAATAATTATCAGTGATTTCTCTGAGGCACCATTCAAAATAGAAGCAGTTTCAAGCATTTCTTGCATGAAAGTGGAAACACCACGTAGCTGGGAAAAAAAGGAAATCAGAACATTACAAGATATAGGCAGATGAGCAATAAAGAAGAGTTAAGATGGTCAAAGCAATCAAATGAAACACAAATTTTCATTATGATTCAAAAGATAGACCAAAATCACATAACCTTCCTCGGACATGGTGGGAGACTAACATGCCAAACCAGGTTAAGAAACAGATCACCACAATGCTAATCAAAATGCTAACTTGGAATTCAATGCCTGGAAGGAGTGTGACAATCCACTACCCTTGACGCCATCACTGCACAAAGTCACTTCTCCAATCTATCATGGAGTATTGATCAATGTAACATCTAGTTTCGCCGAGTGTGTTTTTAAGTTTATATTTCACAAAATTTCATTGCGGCAACTTGCAAGCATGGGATATGTAATGTATAATACCAAACATCATTAGACAGGAGTAGGGTATGAATTTCCTGTGAACTGATGGTCTTCCATTACTTCCCTTGACATTAAAAGTCTAAAATTTTACAAAGTCTAGAATCTTAACACCACTAGTCAAATATTCTCAGAATAAAGTCAAATGAAAAAGTACAGCAATAATGTTTTCAAGTATGAGTACAAGACGATGCCCTTGAAGAAGAAAAATTGGAATGATGCCAAGGAAGGTCAGAAAGTCTAAATAATCTCTACTAGATCAATTGTATCATCCATATACTCTTTCACAGTAAAATGACAGTCATAATAAAGTCAAAAAGCACCACCAGACCAAGTTATAACAAACTCACTTGGCAATCACCAGCCCCAACTCGTGTGAAAATGCAATCTCGTACACTAATACAAGCCTTATCACATGGAACAAAACATCCAACTTGAGCCATCAAGGCAATCACCCCAACCTGCCAAAATTACAAGTAAAATCAAGTCATCCACAAGTTTTAATTGGCACATCATGCAAACTCAATCTGGGCATATAACACTTGCAGCCTGAACTTACAGAATTTCAGGCATAAAGTATTTGACAAAAGGATCATGAAGTCCCTCCATATTTAACTGACCCAAAAACCCTTTCATTTTTCAATTACCCAAACCATCCCTACATCTCAAATCCATTTTCTTTGTTAATATTTTTTATTTAAATATAACTATATCTATTAAAAATTACTTGTCTGCCCTTGTTTTTCTTCTCCACCAGCCCTCTCTCTCCGGCAAACTTGCCCTGGCAAGCTCATGTCTGCACTACAACAAGCTTGCCTAGGCTCAGAGCCCCAGCAAACTTGCCCCAGAGAGTCAGACGTGTGGCTTGTGAATAATATATATATACACATAAATATGGGGTAAAAAAAAATTTCGCATGAATGAGGATGATATCAAAGGCATGAATTTGAAAAACAGGGAGGTTTTTTGCGGTATCTTGAAACCTTCAGGGTCCTGAAGGTCCATTGGAAATTTCCCAAGGAACCCCAAAGTATTTTTATAACAATGCCAAAAAATTTGACCAGAGTCAAGTTAGCCAGACGGTCCCTGAGAATAGAGAACAGATACAACTTGTTTGCTCAATAGCATGTACAGACTTGGATAGTAGTGGTATTAAACCTGTCGAATAAATGTTGATTTACCACCCATGTTTGGACCTGTGATGATCTGAAACCAGCTCTTCCCACGCACCTAAAAGGTTTTTCATAAAGAAAGTCAAAAGACGAGTAAGTATTTGGGAATTTATGGAAGCTCTTCCAGAGGGACGCTTACGAGAGTACAGTCATTAGGTATAAAATTCACACCATCTTGAGCTTCAACACAAGGATGCCTACTTCCTTCAAGAATAATGTCTCCTCTATCCTGTCACATAAAATAATAATGATAAAATCCAGGGCATAGTAAGTGAATGCATGTGAATGTACCAGTACCGAAAAATTCTCACTGATGGGGTGACGTCTGGTCTCACATACGCTATAGGACAGCTAATAGCAAGATCAGCAAAGCTTAGCAACACATCAAGCTCGGACAGGATCCCAGCTAATGTCTCAAACAACTGCAAACATGATGCTTCAATAAATCATAAATCATGCAAAAAAATAGAAGCCTTCAAGGAAACTCATCTTCAAAATACCTCAGAGAATGTAGCTGAAGTATCAACCACTCGAGCAACAAGCCCTTTCTGATAACTTGTATATTCACTTAACAACTTTTGATATTGATCCCCTAACTTCTTCAGCTTAGAGTTTGTAAATTTAACTCCATCTTTTCGCGTTTCAAGGATGATAAAATTAGCATTGAGCTTTTTCCTGACCTTCTGCTCCTCTTTCTTTGTGATCCTAAAGGCATGACCAAATTGTGTACCTTTTTCCAACTTCAAAGCTTTATCAAGAGAAAGGTCAAGATCATTTGCTGTTTGCTTGTGTAAATTATGTATCTGCTTCTCCACTGCACTCAGCTGATTTTTCAGCTCAGCCAAATTGGGATCATACCCTGGTGATATCATGTACTCTCCATTTTCAAGTTGATCAAGATCAACAGATACTTCAACCAAAGCAATGAACTTGTTCAATTGATCATCACCCATCAAATATTCGAATGGAGCCAGGTATTTCTTTTGTATCAGATCAGAAAATTGCCCCTCATACTGCTCAAGTACACCTTTGATGTATGGAACTCTAATGCATGACTGTATAAGATAATAAAGCATTTGGTATCAGCAGAAAAAAAAGTGGATAAAGCAATGAACTAAAAGCACAAATATAAATAAAGAACCTTGGAAGTTAGGGATGACATGCAAATATAAAGCAAAAAGTTTCTTAGTTTTAAGTAATAGCAAATCACCTGATAAAGTTTTATGACAGGCTGTAAATTGGCTGTTTTTTTCCTCAGATTATGTGTCAGACGCTCAACGTCAGAAATCCTTTTCAGATGCTGCCTTAATCCTTGGCGTAGCTCAGCATCCTCCACAAACGCCTGAACCAAATCCAGTCTACAATTGATTTCGTTAACGTCTAGCAATGGTTGTTTCAGCCACCTATTAAGCAATCTTTTACCCATCCCAGCAGTGCATGTTCTATTCATCAAACCAAACAAGCTGAAGTTCTTGTTTAAGTCAGTCTTATTCTCTACAACATTCAATGCCCTCATTGCAGCAGAGTCTAATCTCATGTAGCTATCTAGATTGTACTTTTGAATGCTATAATTTCCATAGTTACTGTCATCAGCAAGCAATTCAGCATATGACAATAATGCTCCAAGGGCACCTAAAGCAAATTCAAAATCCGAGAGGAGATCACGGACAGGTTCGATTGAACCTCTTATGATCCTGCTGAGATCCTGCACAAGATCCCTGGATTTGAACTCAGATTTCTTTCTTTCAGTCAAAAGGACACCACATCTGGACAATGCCTCATGAAGATTTTTCAATTCTGATGCCTTTCCACTTTCCATGGGTAAAAGACACTCCTTGCAACCAAGAGCAACCAAAAGCGACTCTACATTTGTGAACTGGCTATCATCCAGGAACTCCGCCATGCCAAGCTTTCTTTTGGTCATATCCACAAAACTCATACCCACAGTGCACTGATTTTCACGGAAAATAGGAAACAGTGCAACGGTGACTGGGGTATCCTGCATATCATTATTGGCAAATAATATATCTTCAAAGCTACCAATGTTACCCGGAGTGCCAGATTTACACAATCTCCAATTTGACCCACTACCCTCATAGGCCTCCAAAGTATGATCAGTCCTCTCCAACAAAAGATCACGGGCTATAGTTTCAAACATATTCTTGTTCACACTCACACTGGAAAGAGCATCAGGTCCACTACCCAGTTGTCGCAAAGCAGTAGTTGTATGGTAATATGTCTTCGAGATGAAAAGCGCATTCTCGCCATGAGCAGTATAATAATCCTGAGGGTGTCATGATTTCCAGGCATTTGTCAAAGAAAATAGTCAGAGAAATAAGAAAGAATCAACTTCAAAAGAAGGCAAACTTCACACAAAAATATGGGGTACATCCAATTTGTAGCATATCATATATACCAACTGGAAATAATATCTAAAGGAAATGAGGAAGGAAATAAACTACATAAACATGTTCTCAATTAGAAACAAGGTGATCAAAAACAAACTTATTAGGTGACAGATGAAGAAGAAAGAAAGAAAAATGCTCAGATATAACCCGTAAAATCAAGAAACTTGCGCTTGATCAAAGCACCTTTTTGAAAAAGGACACACACAGAAAATATAATCTGATGATAAGCAATGTTTTCATGTTTGCGCAGTCAATGAACAAAGAAGATACACTGAAAACAATAAAAAAAAATCGCACAAATGAACTAACCCGACGATCAAAGAACCGCACAGCCCTCGAGTCCTACAAAAGCAAATATAATCAGATACATAGACATCAAAAGAACAAAATTTAAAAGCAAACATGGTTCCTACTCACACGAGGAAGGGTTTTGAAGAAAGAAATGAACCCTTGAGCCTGCTTCGCATCTGACAAACACCAAAACCCCATCACAAAACCAAATAACCAAATTAAAACAATCCATTCGAGATCAAAGAAGAAAAACCGAAGCTTTGTGTTCCGAGAATACCTAATTTGAGCTCCGGCAGCCTCTTGGACTCCTCTGCTTCCATTTCGCCCAACGAAGAGCAACGAAACTAGGGTTTTGGGGAGGGATTTGGGAATGCTTCGCGTCCGCGAAGTGTTTGTTGATTTGACGCAAAGAACTCGTGGCGGGAAAACTAGGGTTTCGCGCGTACCCGTTTTTGGGATTCGGAGCCCGCAATTAAGCCCATGAGCCCAATACAACAAGAAAGCCCAAAGCCTGTTTAGCTAATTGCTCAATTAAATTTCTTTTTTTTTTCACCTTCATATTAAATTATTATCTTCAATTTGTTTTGAGACAGCCTACTCATATTTCCCCATTTTTTTAACACGAAAAAATATGTATTTTTATGAATCATTAAAAAACATCATAAATGATTTTTTTAAATCAAAATTAATAATTTTCTATTTCTACACTGTTTTGAAATTTTTTTTTAAAAGGTTTGCTCTTTGTTAACCCAACCGTGATATTAATCCATTGGTTTTGTGAGACAAGTTTCTTGGTACTTTTTTTTAATATTAGTTATTTTTAAATAAATATTAATACTTTTTTTAGTTCATAGATATTTATTAATTATAATCTACCATGAATAAATCACCATATATTGAAAGTTGAACCATCAACCTCCCACATAAAAATCAAATATTTTGACTACTCAACCATTGTAATATCCATCCTAAGCAGTTATGATTATGTTGTTATTTTAATCACAATCTCAATTTATGACGTATTAGTAACTCATAACATTTATTATATATATATATATATATATATATTCCTTATCTATACATAATGTTAATCCTATCACATAATAATCTCAATGATCAACGCATGGTATTCTTTCATTACAGACCGTAGCCTTATTATTATTATTATTATTATTATTATTATTATTATTATTATTATTATATGTAATGGAGTGTATAGTCACATGTCAAAGTATGATCCAAACTAAACGTGGCCACCGGCAAGAATGCATTTAAGGCTAAGTAATGCATACCCGTTATTCATTTTTAAAGATTAATAAGAAACAACTAATGATAAAAGAAAACTCAAGTTTGAAATGAAAGAAAAAATGACAAGGTAAAGGTTCATAGTTGAATAATATTTTTTCTTTTTTACTTCTGCATGAAAACATGGAAATATCTAACATTTTTTTTCAAACTCTCTGGTACAACTTTAAGAATGGTGTGATTGTATAATAAATAAAAAACAAATAATCATTCAAAAAAACTCAAAATTGAAATGAAAGAAAAAGGACAAGAAAAATGATCAAAGTGGAATCATTGTAGTGTTTACTTATGCATGGAAATATATATATATATATATATATATATTTTCTCATGCTCTATGATATATTACTTCAAAAATGGTGTGTGTATAATAGGATCATCTTCAATATAGAAATAAACAAATGGTGTGATGTGACTTCATGTGATGGAGGTTAATTAATATAAACTATGGTGCCTTATTTAATATAGGTTACAATTTAAAGTCAAAAGCTATATTTGACCTAAAGTTTTTTTATATATAATAGAGTGTATCAGTCACATGTCAAAGAATGGTCCAAACTATATGTGACCAAAGATGCAATCATGGCAAAGTAATGCATGGCCATTCATTTTCAAAGATAAATATGAAGCAATTAATTATCAAAAATAAAAAAAAAAAGTTTGAATGAAAGAAAAAGGACAAGAAAAAGAATTAAAATTGAATAATGGTGGCTTTTAATTTTGCATTGAAACATGGAAATATCTAACTTTTTTTTACAAACTCTCTTATAAGACTTTAAAAATGGTGAATTTGTATAACAAATAAGAAACAATTAATCATTCAAAACTAAAATTTGAAATGAAAAAAAAAGGACAAGAAAAATTATCCGAGTTGAATCATGGTGGTGTTTAATTACTTATGCATAGAAATATATATATATATATATATATATATATATTTTTCTCATGCTCTATAATATGACTTTAAGAATGGTGTGCGTATAATAAGATCATATTCAAGATAGAAAAAAACAAATGGTGTGATGTGAGTTCATGTGATGGGGGTTAATTAATATGAACTAGGGTGGCCTTACTTAATACAAGTTACAACTTAAAGTCAACAGCTATATATGATCAAAAATTTTGACAAGATGGCTATTTTGAATCGTTTAACACAAATGTCCATTAACATGCGATTAAACAATAATGATATTTTTAAAAATTAATAAATAAAAATATACCCACTCTTTAACAAACTCAAAAAATACTAAGCCAGTATGCATATATATATATATATATATATAAGCTTAACATTAATCAAGCTATGTATATATGTATATATATATTGTTAGTTAGTTTAAAATTTCTTTTTATAAAACCTGAGTTTATATTAGTATAATTTTTTTTAGGAATATTTTATTATTTTTTAAAAACCAAATAGTTTAAAAATGAACATATTTTCTTTATTTTTTTATGTCAAATATCTAAATAAAATTTTATTTTTTACATTATTGTTATTTTTATTTTGTTTATAATTGCTTGTAACATTGTGATAATTGGATTTTTTTTTTAGTAAATTAATCAGAATCCTATCGTTGTTACCAAGTAATTTAAAGTAATGTTAAAGAAAATACTCAAAAGTTTAAAGTTATCACCACCAAATTATGAATGTGGAAAATGCTAATGTTAATGTTAAGTTCCTTTTTTAAGTTTGCCGGTGTGGGTATGTATGCAATTTAATATCTTGTTACATTTTCATTTAATATTTTTTTACTGAAAATTTTATTTATGTGGTTCTCTTCTTTAAAAATATCAATTTTCTAAGCCTTTTTAGTATTTGGAATATTTAGATAATTATAATATTTTTTGACCCAGTGGGAGGAATATATTTTTTTTATCCATTGTAATTAATGGAATTGAGAATTATGTTTTCCTAGCTATTATAACCGAATTGATCTAAAGATTAAGGCAATAAAAAAGAAACACAATGCAAGAGCACTAAACACAACGAAATATAAAATATGATAATAAAAAAAAAAAAAAGAAGATCCACATTAGATGTCCTAGAAAACAACAATGCGGGGAGAAAACTTTAACCTGCATGTTAATGAAGATATCCAATAATATGGGAAGAAGGAATTACAATGCATGTTCTTGATGGCAACAAAAAACGCTTGTGTTAGGAACAAAACATATATTAGCTTAACTAACTCAATAATTACAAAATGGCTTATGTTTCAAATTCATAACTTTTTTATGTGGCTAACCATTACATTTTACATAACTTCATTTGGGCTAACCCAAATTATTGAGATAAACTCAACACTCGTTTTTGGTGTCTTGGTTTGTCTCACAACATTCGACCTAGTAATCAAAATGGTAGGTGTGATTTTATACATCAATTTTGTTAAACAAATGTTTTTTTATGAATTAGCTAGCTATAGCTAGAATTTAGGCTTTTATTATGTTTTGTAAAGTTGTTTCCCACTAAGCTAGTTGTTTTCCATCTTGAATTTAGGCTTCTGAAACATACCTGTATAAATTTAACACATCGTGATAGATGAATTGTGAGAGAAGTTTGAGCATTTCCCTTCTTCATATTTCTGTCCCTTCTTTACAAATTTTTATCTGATGGGGTTGAATGTACCAACACTTGAATAATACGGTTTATTATATATATATATATATATATATATATATATATATATATATATATATATTATGTTTCAATTTTGAGATAAATAATTCATTTAGCATGTTTTTTTTTTAGTTTTTTTTTATAGATATAAAGAAAGCATGTGTCATAGGCATACAGGTTTCTTAAATATACCATGCACCCGCCATTGCGCAAGAGATCAGATGTCAAGCTAATTATACATATAAATTTTATGTTCACTCAATTTGTAAAACTTAATTTGTCCTTTATTTTTTGTCATATTATTTTAAGATAGAATCATGATTTATTTTGTAATTTATAAGTCATTTATAAAAATAATCACAAATATGAAAGAAAACTTTGCTCCAAGCTTATGACCACTTAAACAAAAAAGAGTATGTTTATTTAAATTATTTGTCGATGGGAGTATTTTTTGTGTATAAAAATACTTTGAATATTAATCATGATGTATATGATTTGATTATTTGATTAATTTTTGAAAAAAAAAAAACAAATATTGACTAAATGCATGTGCTAGTGTTTATTTCTAAAGCTTGTTCTATAGGACTGATCGGTAAAGAGTTTTTACGCTTTTATTGTTTTCCTTTATTTGTCATGTGGGTTTTCATATTCATAGAAAATTGAATTTTTTGTGTATAGGTTGTTTCAATTTTGTGATAGTTACTTATTTTTTTTTTAAAAATTGTTACAATAAAAACATTCTTAAATTATAAAAGTGTGTGTGTGTATATATATTCTAAATATACTTCTTGGGTTAAAATCATATTAGATCAAGTTCACTTTATTTTTATTTTCAACTACACTATCTACCATTGAAGTACAATTTGTTTAGTATTTGTTTGATGTCTTAAAAAAAGAATTGTCACGCCCCGAATCTGGAGCATTGACAAACGGCCGCGTACCTACAAGGTCATGACCAAGTAGGCACGCAATGCCTCAAAACTTGTCTCACACTAGATAGCATAACATCTAACAAAGACATTAACTTTCAAAACAACATAGAGGCACAATGCCCGAAATATGACAAAAACAAATAAGAAGTGTCTTATATGACATTAAACATAAGACAAAAGTTCTAAGTCCATAACAAGGGAAGATTATTAACTTGAAATAAAACTAGGTAGCGACTTGCTCAACGACCCCGCTAAGCTGTCCACCACCCAACCCTACTCCTGATCTGAAAGAGAGAGAGAACAATTTAATGAGCATGAGAGCCCAGTAAGCAACCACTAAAAATATCGGGATCACAAAAATGTTCAATAATTTCTAAAAACATACAAAATGTAACAAAGCGGAATAAATAACAAAGTGAAATTTAGAAATCGAAAATAAATCATAACAGATTTACTTTACCAAAATAACAAGCATATATGTCCCCCAACAACTAATGCCAAAACAAAATATCATAACTCATTTATTTAAACTCGGTGACCCGAGTCGGATTTCAGAACTCATAGGTTTACCCTCGGTGACCCGAGCCAGGATATCAGAAGCCATTATTCTTCACCGACGGAACAGTGCGAAACTATAGTTTCTATGTCAGAAGTACGTGTCGACACGGTCAGTGTTTAACCCCCAGTGACAGGGTTATTGCACAGTTAATTGGGGACTACGAGTTTCTATAACAAAAATATGTCGGTATGTCCAAAATTATTGTCAACACAAAAAAAAATACTGAAATTCGGTGATCCCATTTTTCTAACAAAAATTAATCCAATTATATCAAATAATCAACTATCACCTAACATAATATTCCACATAATAAAAATTATTTAAATCCGAAATAGCATTAAAACAATTATAGCATTTCTCAAAGACTTCTTAAATGCAAATGTTCAGAATTAAACAAATAATTCACAAAAACAAAAACTACTGAATCCGGGTTTAAGCCCATCATAATTACAAAAATAAATAATTAATGTAAAATTTTTTTTATAAAAGCTCACAGGAGTCAGAACATATGTTATTATAAATCTGATAAAATAAATAAATAAATTCTCACAAAAGTCAGAATATATGATCAAAACTTCATATATATTAAATAAAATTTAATTGAATGAATAAATGAATAATAATAATAATGATAATAACAGTAAACCATTACCAAAAATAATTAAGTGAACAAATCAAAATGGCAATTTATCAAAAGTCAAAAGTCTATATACTGATATTTATATGTGGTATGCTTACTTGACTAGCTAACACCAAAACTATAAGCACCACGAAATTAGGCTTTCACAGAACACCCTATATTTGAGAGTACATTCCAACGTATTAAAACGCTAAACATGCTACAAATACACAGGAATATACAGTGGATCAAATTCCTACCCTAACTATCATAATACTTAAAACATTCAATAGTCCAATATATACATGTATTTTAACAACTTATCTACAGAACCTTCACTATTCCTTATAACTTAAGTAAATATAGTACTTAAAACAATTAATCAATCATAATATATATATATATATATATATGGACTGCATAACCTAAAACATTTTGATTCAATACATCAAAATTCGGTAGAACTTTCTGTTTACAAAACTATGCATCATTTTAATAAAAAGCAACATATTTTACACTAAACACAACATCATAACCCATAACTTAATATATATGTATGAATATATTTTCTAAATCAATGGACGCCACACACAGCCAGCACATTAATTCAATAATAATAATACTAATAATACGAAATGGACGCCACACACACAACCAGCACATTAATTCAAAAATAATAATATGAAGTAAAATAAAACTGAATTTAAAAGAAACATATATATATATATATATATATATTATTTTTATCAAAACAAGAATAATTAAGCATGAACGGAGGCATTAACAAATTTGCAATTCAATGTTGAAAAATTCATTGAGCAAAGGCCAGTATCAATATGAGATAATCAATCCACTAGGCATACAATATAACCCTAATCAAGATCAATAAACGATGCCACGACAAGATCTAGAAAATAAAAAAATTCCCCCACTTAATCCCTAAATAAAACATTAACAATACCACAACAAAATCTAGGAGGTAAATTACACCACTTAACCCTAGATCTAGGAAGCATTAGATCTAGGAAGAGAACGCTTACCTCCCAACGATAACAACACAACCTTTGACGAAGAGGCCTATCTCCGTCCTCGCCACCGACACCACACACACCAAAAAGAAAAGAGGAGAAGAAAGAGACAAGATCTCTCCCTCTTTCTTGGTCCAAACGGAAATCTATTTCGGGAGAAACAAAGAGATAGCGGCTAGGGTTTGAAAACCTAATAAGGTAAGAAAAATTAAGAGAAAAGAAATATATATATTTAATAAAAAGGAAAGTTTCTTTTCCTCTTCCGTAACCACCATGCATGCAAAATAAATGAATTAAAAAAAAAAGAAAAAAAAACATGTGGGGCCCACAAGAACCTTGCTCGAGTATATCCTCCCATAGAAACTATATTTGTCTATATTATGGACTAACTTATATGAGTGAATTATTATTAATTAAGATTTAAATTATTTATTATGTAAAATAAATAAATTCAAATACTAATCATGTTATTTGTGGTTTGATTATTATTTTTTTTATAAAGGCAATAAGCGCATTAAAATGAATATACAGGTATAAGGGTGGAACAGTTAAAGTAGCTTAGGCCTTGCTTGGATGGAGAGTGGGGTAGGTTCATAAAGTAAGGTAAGGGTTGAACTTATATCATGCTTGGGCAAGAGTAAAGTAAAGAAAAGTTATATAACTTTTTGTGTTTGGATTGAAGGTAAAAAAAAGTAAGGATTGGTACTAATATTATCAAAAAGTTATTGATATGTCTTGTGCTTCCAATATTTGTTATCCTAAAGTAAAAAACTATAAAATAATTTTACCAAAATAGGATGCTTACCCTTTGAGATATACACTTAATAATAAAACAATATTAATTGTTTAATTAAAAAATAATGATTTTAAGAAAAACACCATTTATTATTAAATCGGAATAAATCAAAATACACATACACAATGTTTTATCACAATAAAACAAAATACACGTTTCATCAAAATATTCAAACCATATAATATTTTATCACAACAAAACAAATTAAACATTGGTTCATCCAAATAGTCAAAGTACATAATGTTTTATCACCACAAAACAAATTACACATTGTTTTATCAAAATATTCAAAGAACATAATGTTTTATCACCACAAAACAAATTACACATAGTTTCATCAAGTTAAAGTAAGGTACATAATGTTTCATCAAGTTAAAACAAAATTAAAATAGTTCATTAATTTAAAGCAAGATTCACATTGTTTCACCAAGTTAAAACAAAATACAAATTGATTGTTTCATCAAGTTCAAGCAAGATGCACATTGTTTTATCAAGTTAGTCAATATGCATCCATCAAATTCTCCTACAAAAACAACAAAATGGTTGTCATGATTTAAGTAAATGTATAACAAATTATTCAACGTTGGAGAGGAAAAAGATATTAACCTCCCACTTTAAACATGTGGTTCTACACCATGGCCCATCAACTTTAACAACAAGTTCTTATGATGCTCATTCGGGCATTTAATGAAACCTTCCAACACCTTGGGATCTCTTATTATGAACATATAAGGATCGGACAAAAAAGGTTGCAAAAATCCTAAATCCGTAAGTATGCCCCACACATCATACTCTTTGATTGCCTTTAGGTTCGCAAAACATTCCCTTATAACACTTTTTGTTGAGTCATTCACCACTTGAGATGATTCGATCATTGCATTTGTTGATTCAAGTACACCTCGATCAAAACGTCATCCATAATAGAAGTCCATATCAATGTGCCATTGCCATCGTGAGTTTTCCTGTTTGACATATTGCAAACTACATCAACAGCAAACTTTGTTAACAATGACAATGAAAAAACACTATTAAGCACATGTAATATATCAAAATCATTAACTGAACTTTAATGAAAGAAATTATAAGGAGGAAGGTTAAAAAAAAAAAACCATGCATGATCTAATAAATATAAATATACTCCAACATCAATCACGGTCTTTGTCTAATTAATTACAAAGTAATAAGAAAATACAAAACCATTATGATAATATAAAACCAAAATAATATCTTAAAAACAAAAAAAAATCAAAATCCAAATAATATCTAAGGAAAATCAAAAATAATATATATATATATATATATATATATATATATATATATATATATATATATATATATATATATATATATCTTAACAGAACATAAAATCTAAACTACAAACAATCAAAATAATTAAATAACATATTAAAAACATATTAAGATGATATAAAACCCGACATATCAAAATCCAAATCATCTAATGAAACCAGACATCATACTGAATGACACTTTAACAGTATATATAAATATATACTCCACTAATAAACATATTAAGATGTATGCCACACTTTAAAAATATTAGAAACCACCAATATTTAAGATGTACTCCATTTTACCTTCATAAAATATATACTTAAGAAGTGATACTTAATATGAAGCACGAGGTCTTGATATTTCAAACGGTATCTATGTTTAAACTATGACAACTCCAGTAATAAATGTCATTATAAAAAATGACTAGTGTGCATAAACTCCATGGCGAAGTTTGAAACTGCATACATTTACCCTTGACTCAAGCAACTTATTAGTATTTCTTATCATGTGAGGTCCTGTGTTTGAGTTATAATGCTTCAATGTTTTGTGGAATTATATTCTCAATAAAAGCCTTTACAAACACTTGCATATTACATTAATGGAGCTGCAATCATTGCTATCACTAACAAAAATCATCATTCAAGGATATATAATTTTCATATATAAACAAATTTAAATAGGTATGAATAGAAATATTTCTGTCCTTCTGGACATTTTTATTACGCTTCTATTCACAAAAACATAACCTAGTAAGCATTCAGCGCAAATAGAGAGCAAATAAACTAGATTTTTCTTTTTGGATATTGTGGTGTTTCTAAATTATAGAGTTCAAACAATTCATATGACAGAGATATGCCTGGAAAAATAAACAAGAAGTATGTGTCCCTTTCAATGATAGCCGATCAAGCACAACAACAACAATATGTATGAGATAGTAGTTTGGATCTCTCAATCAATAGCCAATCAAGCACAACAACAACAGCCCCAAGATCCTTTTTCCAAACTAAAATTACAAGAGCAAAAATGCAAAACTAAAATCTAGAAATTAATATCTGAAAATGAAAACCAACTTGATTTGCAGATGAAATTGTTACTCCAAATACTAGAGATTTGATGCTCCACGAACAAACTGAAAACCAAACCAAAAAAAAGAAAAGAAAAGAGTTTCATCAATGAAGAGAAAAACAGAAATATGAACAATGAAACAAGGGAAAAATTGCTCACCGGAGGTTTGACGGATTTTCGATGAGAACTGCCGGCGGATCACAGGAGATTAGGGGTGGCAATAATTTGTCCGGGACCGCCGGCCCGATTTTGTCCGGCTCGGAATGAACCGAGTTTAGACAAAAAATTTAGTAATACGGGCTGGGTCCGGATATAGTTTGGTTGTCCGGATTTAAATCTGAGCCGGGTCCGGCCCAAGAAATCCGTACAAACCGGGCCTTTATATTTTTAAATTTCTTATATATATATATATATATAATGTTATGAACACTTGCCATAAGATACTCATGCACAAATAAATAAATATATATATATACACACATATGTAATTAGATAATTTAACTAAACAAAACATGCTTTGCATGAAATCATGTTTACATATGTGTATATGTATAAACGTATACATATGAATTACACTCTAAGTGCAAGCTTACAACATCAAGCTTACTAATTTAAATGCATAAATATACATATAGATTCAATTAAAACAACATGCTTACCCAAAGCAATAAATCAAGATAAAAACACAATCCATCATCATACAAACACCAAAGAAACAAAACAAGGCATAACTACTTCAAGTTGCTACTAGGCTGTAAGCTTAGGCAAGAAAAATTTTAGAATTTCTACAAGATCAATACCGCCTCTAAGCTCGCTGGTGAGAAGCCGATGACCAGTTGATTCTTCAATCACCGGAGCTTCCAAGGAAGAACCAAGCTTCTGTCTTCTCTCAAAACTCAAAGAATTGAAAGATTGCAACTCCCTTAGTTCAACCTCCAAGAGACAAGATTAAGCTTCCAAAGCAATAATTATAAAGATTATCATCTAGATGAGTATCTAAAAAATCAAAACAGATTATGGAATTATAGATCAAGACTAAGAAATGAATATGATTCAATAGAAAGTTGTTATGGTTAATATAATTAAAAAATATGACTAAAGAATTACCAAAAGATATATAGAACTCTGAAATGATAAAGAAAAACAACTTATAAAATAAAAGAAATAAACAACTAACAAAATGAATAGGCAAACATATAATCTAGATATAAATCCAAAATATTTATTAGAAAAATATAACTAAGTAGAAGATTTTGAAAAATGCACACATGAATTCAAACCATTTAAAATAAACTTCAAATCAAAATGTGACAACTGTTACAAATTCCACATAACAAAACATGGGGTAACTTGCCAAAAATGTGAATTATCTTTATGTAAAAAATGTGTATTAGATCTTTATAATTTTACTTTTGAAGAACAAAAAAATAGTAAAATCCAATATAATAAATTAAGATAAGGAAATAATAGAACAATTATTAAAAAGGATAAATACCCTAGAAGAAGAAGTTAATAAGCTACAAGAAGAATTAAAAAATAAAGAAGAAACAAAAGATGAAAGAAAAGGATTAATAATTCAAGAACAAGATAATAATAATAACTTAATGATAGCTATTGATCAAAATGATAAACAGAAAAAATGTAATAATCCAAGAAGAAAATTTCTCTATATCATCATCCCTAGAAGCCGAAAACTAATGGCTAGAAAAAGAAAACCAAATAAAGAGAATTCTATTGACTTAGAAACAATGATTAAAAAATTAAAAGAGTTTAAAGATAAAATAATACTAAAGTGTCAAATATCTCATTCTAGAAGCAAAATCGTAAATTCCCTACAAAACCCTATAGATCTCATTACAAAAAGAAAAATATGACTTAATGGAGAGATTAATTAAATTAAAGAGAAAAAATTAACAATGTTACAAAAGACTACAAAAATGGAAAAAGAAATAAAAGGAATCCAAGATATCTTAAAACAATTTGAAATTCACAACTATTTAAAGCAACAAGAAACAAAGGTTTTCCCATCTTTACAACAAGAGCTCATGGTTTGTTCATCTCCCTTTTTAAATTTAGGAATTGAAACTTCACAACCAACAGAATCCCCAGTATTCTTGTCCCTTTGGGAATCATGTAACTTGAGCCTTACCCCATAGTTCGTCCATTCGCATTAGAGAAAACTGTGACTGCAAAGCTAGCATGTTCATTTGCGTTTTCTTTAATTGTGGGAACTATGTAACCAAGTCCCTTATAGCATAATAGCATACTAAGGTTTGTTCATCTGAATAATAAGAGTTGTGGCTACAAAACTAGTATGTCCATATGTGTTTCTTGTTATGGTGAAAACCTGGCTATCTTCAAAAAACCCCAAATATATACAAGATAAGTATATACATTAAAACTGACAAGTTTATTTTTTACAGAAATGACAGGTAAAAGCTTTTATAACCAACAATCTTCTCCAAAACCTCAACTAAACCTTCCAATATTTCCTCCAACCTCAGCTTTAAGATTCATAACCCAAGCAAATCTAATCCTATGACAACATGTCATTCTTGATAATCTTTGGGCCAACAGACATGAACAAAAATATCTCATCCCATTATTTCACTCTATAGTCAAATTATTCAACCAAACAAATAAAAAAGCCCAAAATCCACCACATTTATCATTACCAAAACAACCTGGTATCAAATTTTCTTTAAAACCCCAAAGACTAGATTACATGGCTAAGCAAGAAAAAATGATCAAAACATTAGAAACAAAAATAGCTCAAAAGACTGAAGAAATAATAAAGATCCAAATTCAACTTCAAGAAATCACAAAAGAATCATAAGACATGAAGCAAATCATGATAGAAGAAAGAAAAGCAAAGAATGGAGAAATTTGAATTATTTCCGGAACCAATTGTAGAAGTAAAGCAGATTATATTCAAGAAAGTGATGGCAACACAATATAATCAATTCATCTTTAAGCAAGAAGTTTTAAGACAACTAGCAAAAGAAGAAATCTTTTATGCAGGATTCGCAATAGTAGGAAATATGTTCAGAGAATTAGCATATAAAGATGCAGGATGGCAGTGTGAAGAAGGATTCACTGTGGTACCATGTCCTAATTTTTGGACCTCTTGCCTCTTTTTTGATTTTTGTGCATGCATTAGGGGCAAAATGGTCATTTTGCACTAGTGGCATCTTTGCATGACTGCACAGTAGGTTGTGAGTGAAAACCAGCCGAAAACTACGGGCAAAACAGTCATTTGGACATTTTTCTTTCTTTTTCTAGTATTGAGGGCATTGTGGTCATTTCCACTTTCTTTAAAAAAAAATTCTGAAAAATCTGAATTTAAAGATAAGAGAGCAACGTGGCTCTCTCATATTTCTCTCATTTCTTTCTCTCATTTGTTTTTTCTCTTGTTTTCATTCATTCGCCCGAACCCTTGATTTTGAAACAAAAATTTGTCGGCGAGTTATTTCGGCGAACCAACACTTCTATTCTCTTCCTCTCATTCTCCGGAGCTTGGTAAGGCTTCGATTCAAGGTTATTTCTTTATATTTTTCTCGTATTTAATTATTTTCAAAAATCCTTAAAACCCTAGGAATCAACCTTGGTTTGAGTTGTTTTTTGACTCAAATCGAAGCCCTCTATCTTGTGATTCATTTGTGGGTATGTTTGTGAAGAAATTTCACGATTTAGAGTTGTAAATCGTCGATTAACAATTGATTAAGGGCCGATTTTACCATAGCAAATTTGCGGAGTACTGTAGCAAATTTGAAACCACTGTAGCACCGGGAAAACTTGGCATTTTCTTGTATTTCTTTGGTCCAAATCGAAGTCCTTCTTCCTAGGAACTCATTGGAACTTGTTTTACTTTGATCTGAGATCATTTGGGTCCAAAATGACGTCGTTATCCCCTAACACTTAGAGTTACATGTTCGACATGTAACCTTGCATTCGCATGCATTTTAGTTTCCGTTATGGTGTTCATTAGTGTTTGGATTCTTTGTTTGACTCTAGGTGGCGAAGCTTCCTCCCAGGGGAAGGAAATTGCCGACCTGTGAGCGCGTCTCAAGACGAGACGACGTGTTTAGTGAGTGGTTTAATTGTTGATTGCATAGATTTAATAAGAGTATGATAGTATATTTTTTATATGTTTTATATCATGAATTTGATGCTAAACTAGATTTCATTTGCTATATATATATATATATATATATATATATATGGATATTTTGAGTATGGAGTTATTTTGGCAAAGATGATTCCAGTATACTTATAAATATGTATTTTGAAAGATGCATGTTTTCGTGTATATGTATACGTATTTTACATGCAAAGGCAATATAGTTTGATGTATATTTCTGTATTTACACATCGTATGCTTGATTCCTCGAGTTGGAATTGGAAAAAAATTGCATCGTGGCATGGACATTAGTCCGCCACTGCAGTGGATGGATTCCACGGTCTGGCCTAATGGGAGGCGGCGTGGTTAATCCTAGTTTACCCTGGTGAAGAGGTGCGCGGAGCCATTGACAGGGGGTCTTTTATGTGAGAAACCCGGGGTCACCACACGGGAATCTTAGTGGCCAATGTCAAGGTTATGAATACCTAGATGGCTCTCAACCTAGTCGTGACGGCGGCTAAGTCAGAGAGTGTTTTCAGGCCAATGACATGAGATTGGTTTTATCGTTCAGTTGTGCGAATATTGATATCATTTGTGGATTATGATGAGGGGGCGAAGCCCAGCTGTCGCTCTTAGCAGGGCAGTCTCTCACAAATATTTATATCATTATGGACTGTGATGAGGGGGCGAAGCCCAGTTGTCGCTCTTAGGATGGCAATCTCTCACAAAAAGATTTATATTTTCGTCAGAAAATTTGACTTACCTGTACTATTTATAAATCATTATGGTATCTGTTACTCTATTGAATATTTGGAGCTACCTTGTTATAGTATTGTGGTAATTACTATTTGGAATGCTTTACTACTCTGTTATATCTATGCTGTCACCACTCACTAGGTAACATCTGTTACTCAGTACTCTTTGTTCTTCTTTCTCAGGATGCGACACTGGACTGGGTTGTGCTGGGCAGGCAGTAGGATGACTTACTCTTTTTCTCCTTGTTTAGGTTAGTGAAGTGTACATGTAAATTTTATGGATCCACTAGACTCAACTTTTGTGTATTTGTATTTTCTGGTTGTATTTGGAACCCTGGCTGGTTTTGTAGTGGAGGTTGTTTCCCTCTTCAGTTCATTGTGGTAGCGGGTTTGTTTTGAGCCTTACGATGACTAGGAGGTAGGATGCGGTAGGGTCCACTCTTTGTTGTTGTAGCGGTTGCCACGTGCCCGGCTAGGGTCAGGGCGTGACATTCACTGTATTAAAATGTTCACTAGACATGTCCCCATGGAGAGATCAAGAAATTAACGGCATCCAGATGAAAGCCATCAATCTTTTCAAACATGGATATCTATCCTGAATTATGATGGCAAGTCTAGAGCAGGCAAATTTCTTGAATGATTATTGGCAGCTGATTCATCTACTCCACAAATTCTTCAAAGCTCTTGGACCAGATATGGGTGGGTACGTAAACTTAGAATTAAATTCTATCCTCTCTTGTTATGATGAAGGCTATCCTGATGAAGCAAGGCATCATATCAAGATAACTCTTCTTCGCCGTCATAAGCCTAAATAAGAAAGGATAACTCTTATCAGACTAGAAGACATGATCATTCCAGGAGATATCAAATGACAAATGAAGTTATGGCGAGCATGTGCAATCTCCACTAATTGGAAAAAGACTTGCCCTACCATTGCTGATAATCAAAGATGTCAAATGGTACTGGAAACAAAAGCCTTGAAGATATATGTTGCCTAGTACATGTTCCCCATGTACTGCCTATTCCCAAATCTAATTTCACAATACCAGCTACCTAATATCACATGAAGAAGATCTATGCATGGGCAAGAGAATACAGGTTTGGAGATTATTCAAGATTAAGCATTCCCGCTGATATCTTAATGTTACCAAGCCCAGAAGGATCTCCAGAAGGCTTAGACGACATTGCCGAACAGAATCTAGCCAACATGATGGAAAAATAAAATCCCAACTGGTGGACTGAAGTAGTTTTTTTTAGTATGTAAAGGAGTCAAAGTTTGTTTTTTTAGTGTGTAAAATAGGTTTGTGATTATAATAGTATTGCATATAGCACTTTTACTGTTGTAAAACCTTGGGCTTGCCCATGGTTTTGTGAGTGGTTTTGTAAGAGTCTTGTCAAGTGTCTTATCAGAACATTGTTGTAAAACCTTGAGCTTGAGTGGTTTTATCCCATAGTTTTGTTTAGTGATTTTGAGTCCCTTGGAGCTTATATAAGACCCTTTGGTGTTTGTAAGGTGGAGGCATAACCACACACCCTTCATGTGATAATCAAAGATGTCAAATGGTACTGGAAACAAAAGCCTTGAAGATATATGTTGCCTAGTACATGTTCCCCATGTACTGCCTATTCCCAAATCTAATTTCACAATACCAGCTACCTAATATCACATGAAGAAGATCTATGCATGGGCAAGAGAATACAGGTTTGGAGATTATTCAAGATTAAGCATTCCCGCTGATATCTTAATGTTACTAAGCCCAGAAGGATCTCCAGAAGGCTTAGACGACATTGCCGAACAGAATCTAGCCAACATGATGGAAAAATAAAATCCCAACTGGTGGACTGAAGTAGTTTTTTTTTTTTTAGTATGTAAAGGAGTCAAAGTTTGTTTTTTTAGTGTGTAAAATAGGTTTGTGATTATAATAGTATTGCATATAGCACTTTTACTGTTGTAAAACCTTGGGCTTGCCCATGGTTTTGTGAGTGGTTTTGTAAGAGTCTTGTCAAGTGTCTTATCAGAACATTGTTGTAAAACCTTGAGCTTGAGTGGTTTTATCCCATAGTTTTGTTTAGTGATTTTGAGTCCCTTGGAGCTTATATAAGACCCTTTTGGTGTTTGTAAGGTGGAGGCATAACCACACACCCCACCCATCCCCCAATCATATGAAATAAGGATATCCTTTTAGATAAAAAGACTCTCCCTTGTTCTTGCAAATAAATTCCTCTCTACTCTCTTCTAACTAAGTTTCCGACCTCATAACCTTTACTTCATTTAGGGCCTTAGAACCTCTATCCTGCATCTTGGATGAGCCCAAGTAAGTTGATAGGCATCCCGCCTATAGGTGAGGACGGCTTGATGGTTTTCAAAATTCAGTCAAACTTGATCAACTTTGAAGGCAGATATTACAATCTCCCCATACAATCATATATATATATATATTAATATATTAGTATTACAAATAAAAATATTAATATTTAAATAATAATATTTAAGTATAATAATTGTAAAAACAATTATATATTAAATATTTTTTATTTAAATCAAATCATGAATATTAAATTATAATAATTACATTAATTAGTTGTTAATATAAATTAATTTAGATGTTTAACCATGATAATTAAAGTGAAATAACATGTTTACTGTTAATGATATACTTAATTAAATTAAAATAATTAGTTTAATTAATTAATTTTACTAATTAAAATTATGATTGATATTTAAAATATTTTATAAATAAATAAAAATAAGCGGCATAAAAGTAATTTTATCCCATATCCTTTCATTATTTTTTCCAACCCAATAAATTTCTCCTCTAACCAAACAAAATTTTCATTCTCATCCTCTTTTCCAAAGTTTTCATTCCTATCCTTCTCTCTAAAGTTTCATTCCCATTCTCATCTCAATTCCGTCGTCCAAATGCTACCTAAGAGATCACTAAACTACAAACGGTTCTCATGTAATTTGATTATCTAAATAATTTCTTTAAAAACATTTTTTTTTGTTTTTAATGTGTGCAATAGCGAAAGAGAAACTTTTTATTGTTTCGAATTTCGGATCTATGACAACCCTACCCGAATCCGATCTACTGTCACCATCAACCGTCCATCTCTCTAAACACATCTGATCGGACGGTCAAGATTTTCTATACAAATCCCCAGTTACATCCGTTAACGGGTTCGGATCCCTTCACAAGCCAACCCGGCCCTATAAATACCCTCACTATAAGAGTTTGGAATGCTCGCGAAGCTCTAGGGTTTCTTCTCGGCGTCCAACGAAAGCCTCATGGTGAGCTTCCAGCCGCCTCTTCTCCATCGATGCCCTCCAAACCCTAGATCTCAGATCCAACCCTAACCCTAATCCTTGTTGCTTTGATGATCGCAGGGGAAGGGCACGGGAAGCTTCGGCAAGCGCCGGAACAAGACCCACACTCTCTGCGTCCGCTGCGGTCGTCGTAGCTTTCATCTCCAGAAGAGCCGCTGCTCTGCTTGTGGCTACCCATCCGCACGCATCCGCAAATGTAATCTAGATTTTCTCTCCATTTTCCTTGTTTTTGATGAATTTTAGCTGGTTTTTGTTGATTTTTTTGGGTGAATTTATTGGATCAGATAACTGGAGCATGAAAGCGATCAGGAGGAAGACGACGGGGACTGGGAGGATGAGGTATCTCCGCCATGTTCCGCGTAGGTTTAAGAGCAACTTCCGTGAAGGTATGTTTGTGTTGTGTGTATTTGATTCTTGAGAAAATTTATTGATTTCTATGTTTTTTGTGAATTCATTGTTGATTGTTGCTTTGATTTTGATTGTAGGTACTCAAGCAACTCCCAGGGCAACGGCTGCTGCTGCCAGTGCATCAGTCTAAATAGTGAGAAAGCATTGATCTTTTTATGAGTAATTTTGTGTTTCTTTTTGAACTGTTTTTTATTAATTTCCAAATGCTTGAATTGAGTATATGTATTTTCTTGGTTGTTGGATTGTCAGCAAGAATTTCATTCTACTTGATTAGATGATTTTGGGATGAATTAATTGTGTGATTTAATTGTTTTGGCTAATGCTTTGAAGTGTTATGCACTGATGCTGTGATTTATGTGGTATTTGTTTTTAATGGGTTTTGAAGGTTTGTGTTGTGGTAATGTTTAAGTTAGTGCCATTGAGCTAGATATGGTTGTAACTTGTTTGTTTGATTGTCTGGTTTTTTGTTTATTTGACTATGTAGATATTTTAGGGTGATAATTTTGAATTGATTCTTTGTGAGATGGAAAAGCCCCCGATGTTATTAGGGATTGTTGTTGAGCCTTTGAAAAAGTCCCCTGACACCATTAGGTTTGTGCTGTAGTAATGTTAAAGTTAGTGCCATTGAGTTAGATGCAGTTATAACTCATTTGTTAAATTGTTGGGTTTCTTGTTTATTTGACTATGTAGGTATTTTAGAGTTATAATTTTGAATCTATTCTTTGCGAGATGGGAAAAGTTCTCCGATGTTGTTACTTATTAGGGATTGTTGTTGATCCTTTGAAAAAGTAGAATATATATTTGAGTTGGTGTCATGGATTCGTATATGTTCTTCTTAGCTAGCATTTTGAACATGGAAGTTTCATTGTGAATCAGTGAGTGTATCTTTAGAAGTTGCAACTCGTTTGCTTAGTTGTAGGTGCATCCTATTTATTTGACTATGTAATTGTTTTAAAGTGATTAATTTTGAGCTGATTCTTTGCTTGAGTGAGTAGTGATTTTTATCACGAAGTGTCGAGCCCTCAACTTAGTTGGATAAGTTTGCTTCATTCTTTTTGGCTAGACTAATCGGAATGAATTATTTAAGGTTATGGCTTGAAGTGTTGAGTATATATGATGCTCTTGCTTGTTTTAATGGTGAGCTTCATATAGTATGAGTTTATTTTTTCTTCAGATCTAGGGATTCTAGTGATGTCATCAGAGTGCTGAGCCCTAGACCAGGGAGCTTTGAGTCATTAGTTAAGGTGCATTGTAAACTTTGGTATCTAGGTGTATGCCCTTGTATGCAGGGGTGATATGTAAACGTGGAAATTAAAATGCCCTGGTCACTTGTCATGTTGCCTGCCATGCATCTAGACGTCCAATTGATGACACTACAATGATTTATTGGATGAGAATGCGAATTAGAATCTTGAGTGTATTTTCCTAATGAATGGTGGTTTCTGTCTACTTTGTTATTGCATGCTGGCATGTTGCTTTTGTAGTAAGAGTACGTATGTCAAGTTTTTGTTTTATATTTTGGATGTGGGTTTCTATGAGGTGAACAATGGATGTGCTCCAAATTATGGTTTGATTTGTTACTGAGTTGTGTGTGTATATATATATATTTGTTTCTCAATAATTTGCTATTCTTTGGGCTTCATTGGAACTTTATCTGTGAATAAGGTGGTTGAAAATCATAGATAATAGGAACAGCATCAAATCAAGCGGCTATTTATTTATTTATTTATTGTGAAATTTCATTTAGTTCAACATTCAAGTATCATTAAATTAGAAAATATGAGAATCCACTTTTGTAATTCTCAAATAAGTGTTTTCAGGTGATTTCATCCTTACCTTGCCGAGTTGAACAAACATACCTTTTCGCAGCATTCTCTCAATTGGAATGTTTTTATATAAACAAATATCAATTAAAATTATCAAGTAAAGTAAATATTTAAATTTAAAAAAAACTAATCAATGAGGTGTTAATTCTATGTTGTCTTTATTTATTGCTTTAAAAGTTAATCGTTAAATGCATTTATTTAAGTATTAAATGTTGTAAAAGAAAATGGAAGAAATAAGTCGGGGGTATTTTGTTTTTTGCCAATTTTAAAATTTAGAAACAGAATAAGAAAAGCATGTTTTAGTAGCGACATCCATGTTTTTTTTAAGTATACTTTTGAATCACTATTCTTTTCTAATAGATGGCAAGGGTTTAGAGCTTGTAGTGTTGCGAGCCGGTTGATATTTTTATTGTGATCGTGACCATTCTTTATTTGTTTTGTTTTATTTATATCTCTTCTAATTTTCCATTTATATATTGTGAATATATGAGATCATCTCAATATTTTTATAAAATATGTAAAAAAAAATTTGTTTTCTAATATAACTTAATTTTGTTTGTTAATACAAAAAATATAAAAATACAAATTTGAGAAAAATAATAAAAACTTTACCACATATATATACATATATTTTTTCTTCTAATCAAACATGTTTTGGATTTCTGCTTTCCGACATACATATTTATCTATCAAAATATGTTTTTTTTTTCTTCTAAAATTGACAAAAAAAAAACACAAAACAAAAAGTTAAAACAGAAAAAAAAGCCGACTGACCCCATAACAAGATGATTTTTAATTTGGTCCATTAGATCTATGGATGCAGGCGGAATGAGATCCTGGATCTCATTCCCATCCCGTTTCTCATAGGATGGGGATTCTCCGCCTTCAAATTTCTCCCGCTCACTCTACCACGGGATCTCCACCACGGGATCCTCACAATGTCGGGAAGCTTCGCAGTAGATGGCATATTTGACACTTATCAATTTCTCATAAAAATTTTACCAATATTATTTTAATAATATCAAAATATTTATAACATAACACAAAATTATATTGTTTTAAACTAGTTTTTATTATTTTATTTTATAATATATAATAAAATTAATTTTTAAAAATAATTTATTTTAAAGTTGATAAATAGCTTATTTTATCTAACTTTAATTTTATTTTAATTTTTATAAAAAATAAAAAAAAAATTATTAATTTTTTAAAAAAATTTTCATATAATTATATTCGTATATCACACGGGAGTAACACTAGTTTTCGAGAAATCTCCGCTCCGCCGGGAAAGATCCCTATGGGAAACGGAGATTCCCCGCTCCATTTGCATCTCTAATTAGATCGTATCTTAGAGTAATCTATTGTGCAGTAAAAACACAAAACAAAACCAAAAATCAATCTGCACATTCAATTTTCTTTAGATATTGAAGGGTGATTCCTTGTTTTAGATTCTTAAGGTCCACAAGAACAACCCCATATACCATTGCACCTAAAATTATCAAACTAACTTTTCTGCATCTATTCATACATAAAACCAGCAGCATATATAATAACAGGCATCAATTGATGCATGCGTATAACTATACTACTTAAATCACCTGTTTCTGCAAATCCTGCAGCTGGCAAATGTTTGATTTTCTTCCAATTCGTAAACTGGAGATGATGATAAAAAAAACAATCACATAAATCTGATACCATGAATGAGCAAATCAACTTCCGATGCTGCCAACGAAGCCAAATGCACCATTGTACCGAAGAAGAGCTCCCAGAACCATAGATCTACTGCAAGCACAGAAGAGAAAATCAACAAACCTAGGGTTTGATATCTGTTCAGTGGCCAACCTGAAAGCTCGGCTAGGGTCTTCAGGAACGGAATGGAGCGGTTGTCGAGTATTCTGTTTTGGATTGACCAAGCTGTTATCCAATGTACTTGTGAGGGTACCATGTCGAACTCTTCTCGTAATCGCCTTCCTAAGTCAGGCATGTGCCCGCCACCGTAGAGCACAGCTATTCTTTTGTACCCGCTATCTATTGCTCTCTGTAATGCTTCTGTTGCAGCCCGGTTTCTCTCCCCGATGATTACTGATTTCTCCTCTACAGCAGCAGTTATCTGGGTGAACCTTCATGATTATATCACAACCACCGCCAGTTATTATGTATGCTCGTGACCCCATGAAGAGTAAGAGATTTTAAAAAAAACAAGCAAGAACATCAGTGCTAATTATATTTAAACAGTGGTTACTTTTTTTTTTATAGAGCATCAATCTATAGTAGTTTTTAAAGGTCTAAACTTCAATTTGAATCAAAATAATTACCCAATTTTAATTTTGTTTCACCAAAAGATTATCTGATAGATTCCAACCTATTTTTAATGATGTGATGTTGGAAATTTTGAGATAGAGTTTTCAATTGAACAGACATCGTGTCATATACTCATATATATGATGATAGAGAATTTCTGGCACGTACATCATCAAAAATAGACCAAAATCTCCGAGGTGATCGCTAGATGAAACAAAATTAAAATTGGACAACCATTTTAATTCAAATTGAGTTTGGATCTCAAAATGAAAAAAATGATATAGTTTGATGCTCTATAAAAAAATTATGCTTTAAACATCAATCCAAAAGCCTCTTGACTAAACTAATTTCCATGAAGATGCAAGCGCCCGCTTATAAAATAGTTCGTGATATACTGAGAATTAATTGGGGATGATGACTTACTCTGAAGTAAGGCGCTTAGCCAAGAAAATCTTGAGAGCTGCTCCAATATTGAGCTCTGAAAGTGCTTTTAACTCAGAGTATTCTGTGGTCTGGTTTTCTAATGGTGAACATACGCTTCCAATGATAAGTAGTCCAACAAGAGGCATGGGTAGCACTCGTGAAGCCCAAAGAAGCTTAGATCTCCAAGGATCGAGATCTTCACGGATAGCAGCTGATTGCACCAGGGCTTTCGTAGATCTAAGCGTCATGTCTCTTGCAAATGTGAAGAAACTTTCACCTCTTTCATCCTGGATAATATACACATAGTATGTCATTAAAGATTCAAATGCTTTTGACTAATTACAACACTTCAAATATAAATGAATAACAAGATAAAAAATGATTCATAACAAGAGTGTGAGAAGAAATAACACCATACAAGAAGCCAAGGACATTTCCAATGCAGTAGTCCTCACTGCTTTCACTACATTTTTTTAACTAATGCATATAAACTTAATAAAAATCAATACCGACAATCAGGATATGATTGGTATCTAGCATTTGCTAGAAAATTCCTCAAGTTATTTGAATGATATCTTTTCAAGAAGACAAAAAGGGGATGATTTTAACTGTTTCAAAGAGAATGAGCAAGGAAGAAGATGAGCAAAATACCTGGAGCATTTTAAATGTTTCAAAGTCGAGGTCCGCATGGAGCCACTTATCGCCATCATAATCAAGACAATCCAATTGGAAGTCAAGTGCAAGAATACGGGCCATTTGTCTCTGGATAAATCCAAGAACATTAAAACCCCTGGAGCGTGCTGCTTTCAGTCTTTTAGCAGCTTTTGAATTTCTCCTATTCTCTAAACTCTCCCTGCTTGCAACCATCTCATAAAGGACACAGTCATATGATTCAAGACCCTTCTGTAATGTCTCAAAGTATCTGAAAATTGGTTAAGACTGCAATTATTTTGGAGCTAAGAGAAATGCAGCCAAGGATAATGAACAGGGAAATATTAAACAACATTTTCATAAAAGAAACTTCATCTTCTCTTAATCTGACCCAAAAAAAAAAAAAATCTTATGTGAACATAAAACAGTTGACTTGATTAACAAGGTGGCCTTATTTCTTCTGCATTAGACATCTTATATTTCCCATATGATTCTCACACCTATACTCCGCCAGATCATTCTCATGAAAGCCACCTTTTTCAAACTTGAAACTAACAATTTATAATGGTTAAGATGCCTGAAAAAGCTAAACTCCATCTATTTCTTTACTAACAAGGCAAAGAAAGAAAAAAGAACCAAATAAGCAATTGATGAGCAGAGCTTTAGGAATGTAGATTCGATTATTCAATAATAGTTTTTTTCAAGAATCGAGAACACATAAGTGATAACACCTAATTTATAAATTTCTTACACTGCAGTCAGTAGTCTTTTCAGTTTAGCTACAAGCCTACAACCAATTAGAAAGTGGAGTCATATGTTGCAGCTAAACTCATTTCACCATTTTATAACTAACTCAGTAGAACTTACAACAAATCCAGTCACCCAATAAACACAATATACTATCTTCATTATACGGATCACAGGCAAGCTCATTGCTAACCAAAATGCCTACTTTTCCATTTATCAAACCAAGCATTCATTGATATGATACACTGAATTAATGCATCATCAATAGCAAGAAACCTTCACCAAACAAGTATTATTATCTATAAAAGAAACAAGCAGTGCAAAATCCCAGGAAAGCTCAATCTATTTCGACATCAATGAGAAACATTCATTTCCAGATAAAGGAAAGCCATAATCCATGGATGGGTGGATCATATCATATCAAATCAAACAACCCATGTAGAAAATGGGGAAAAAAACTCAATTCAGCGCCCTAGCATCAAATGGATCAAATCAAACAATTAGAAGCATGAAATAAGATGAGAGAAGACAGTTCTGAAAAATCTTCATACAATTCAACAAGACAACATCAACAAATACAAAAGGAACACATACTTTTTATCGGCAATGTGGATCGTCGAAACCAAATCCACCTGCAATCACAGCAATCCGATGAGACCGAGAAAAAGAATTGGAAAAAAGGGGGGGAACAAGATGAGAAGCGAAGAAAACCTGAAGAAAAGGCTGGAAAAGCGACCAAGGGAACTGCTTCTTATAGCTAACGACAGCGGTCTGCAGCTCGCCAGAGCCACCACCACCGGCGCGGGAGACATCGCCGGTGCGAAACCTCATGAAATCCGTGATGGCGTTGTTCTCTTGGAACTTCTCCAGGGTCTCATCGTCATCTGGTTTGATGGATTTCCTGAGAAGCGCTTGGAGAGGAGGACGAAGTCGTAGAGAAGGGGATCGGAGGGGAGGAAGGAAGGGTTTGGAGGAGATGAAGGAGGTTGTGGTGGTGCGGAGAGGAAGGGATTGGAGGGAGGATGAGGAGGAGGGTTCGGAGGAGGAGGAGACGAAGGAGAGAGAGACGCATGCCATTGTCTCTCTCTCTCTCTCTTGCTCTCTCGCTCTCGATGTCGATGAGAAAGAGACGAAGATGGAAGGGTTGAGTTCGAATGTATATTTTGGAGGACACGTCACTGGAAGCGTTTCAACACACGAAATGAAGAGCTAGTGATGAGCCTTGGGATCTTTGAGCGGCCTCTTGATGTTGCTTCTTGGAAGCTATAAATATAAATGTGTATTATTATTATTATTAAAAATTATTTTTCTGAAAAAAGACATTTAAATATGTTTTTTTAATAAAAATAATTATTTAAAAAAAAAGAGAAAAATATCATAATGATCCCTATATTTTGTGTTTCCAGTTTATCTAATATAAAATCTGTCATTTTGGTTCTCGTATTTGCACATTTTTATCTTTTTAGTCACTCCAGCTGACAAAGTAGCTGGAGGGACCAAAAGGATCCATTAGCTGGAGGAACTAAAATGATGGAAATGTGTAAATACGAGGATCAAAACGACGGCTTTTATATTAGATGAACTAAAAGAGTGAAAAACACAAAATAAAGAGACTATTTTGATATTTTGATATTTAAAATTCTCAAAAGTCTCATTACCTATTATTGCAGGTTTTTTTTTTCGTACAATGTTGGTTTCAGAGAGGATCTAAAATTGAATTTTAAAGCCTTCTAAGATGAGGGCATAGATACTTGTTGAACTTGATCTATGCCAATGCACATTTTTTACATGCTCTTGTTATGTTTTTTTTAAAAAAATATATTTAAAAATCACTATCATAATAATTAAGTTGATATTTTACAAAATTAATCATTTAAAGATTATGAAATAAAAGTTTAACTTATGCCACTTCTACATTATAACGATAATAATGGAGGGAAGAATTCCGTTACACAATATTGGTTAAATTAGTGGTTTACCTGTCTTTGAAAAAGAAAGCTTATATATATATATATATATATATATATATATATATATATATTTAAATTGTTTATGCATAATATGTATAGTTACATAAAGTTCATGTTTTTTGGGTGGAATAGTTAGTAGCAATAGCTAATTGGTTCAAAATAATAAGATTTTATTCAGCTTGAAACTTTTATTTTGTAATTTGATTTTAAGTTACCTAAATTATTATTATTTTTATAATATTAATTTGTTCACCAAGTTTAAAGTCTTGCATGCTTACCCTCAACCCTTTGACTATGAGCCCATTTGTCCAATGTCAACTCATGTAAGGCGGACGCTTAGCACATGCCAATCCAAACGTGTGCAGGTTTGAGTTATATAACCTTATTTTCTTTAAAAACAAACAAAAAAATAGACAAGAAAATTTATAAACGCCGCCCAAAGAGTAAGGGAAGCAAAAGAACAAGAATTCACTAGAAAATTTCATTGACCAATGTGCAGTTATTACTAAAAAAAAATCAACTATACAAATGCCGCTAATGAACTCCAATCTACCAATCTTCAAATCAAAAGAACACCATGAATTCATGATCATTCCATTGCTCATATATAAGTGTCCAGATTGGATTTACCTTTGGAGAATTGGAGATAAAAGAGAGATTAACCAGCTCTCTCATCAAGCCTGGGAAGACACCAATTCATGGTTATAATCTCAGCAGGTTGGAAATTGGTTGCCAACCCAATAGCCATGGTTTCTTGCTCACAGGCACTGCAAAGTTGAGTTCAAACATCTCTTTGCTGATGTTTCCACCTTCACAGAAACCCACAAGCCTGGCCACTATATCAGCACTTTCTTCTATATGTGCCTTGTCAATTGGATCTGTCCATAACTTGTTCACCAGTTGCAGCTTCCTCTGCTTCCCCTCAAGTGGCACTTGCCATTTCTTGTACAGCCTATCTCGCTCTTCTTCGGATAGTCTTGAGTTCAGTCTTTTAGCAAGGAACTCTCTCTCGTGCTTTAGCGCTCTCATACTGCACACATATTCGATGAGGTAATGATAAAGAATAAGAATCTTCAGTGGAATCAGATCAATTATATGGAATGTTAGTTCAGTATATGATTTTGTACCTTGAGGATAGAGAAACAACTGGCTCATCACCAACATGTGCAGGACTTTCATTTCCAACCTCAAGAAAGTGTTGCTGAAGCCAAGTCAATCTTCTAAGTTCGACTTCTATATATATCTGATCAGCAGGATCACCTCTGAATAACAAGTAAAATTGTGTTCGGTGTATGATCGACACATGGCAAGCATCCCACAATAGCATAATCTGCTGCATTTGATCCTTAAATATGGAATGCCATGATGCAGGAGAATTTTGTAGCTCAGAGATGTCTTCGCCCTCCTCCACCGTATCACAACCTGAAGCCTCATTTGCTTCTAACTCCAAGACCTGGTGAAACATATACAAATAAAGGTTGTATCAAACTGTCATTAGTATTGGAATGCTCCGAAGAAAATAAAAGAGTTATCCCTAACCTGGCACACAAGGAGTTTCTTTTGATACTGCAGCTTGGCCACCCGTTCTTTCAGCTCAGTGACATATGATCTTATGCTCCTTACATTTTCTTCTGCTGCAGTCTGGAACATCTTCTGCATTTTTCGCATGTTCACAGAACTAGAACGCCGGTGACAAGGTGTGCTATCTCTTGATGAGATGTCTCCACCGTCTTCACTTTTGATTGGTGTAACCTTTTCAGAGCCTGAGATTGTTTCCTGGGATAAAGCATCAATTTCTGGAGCTCTGTTCTCCACTTCTGATTCCAAAGTCTTTCGAGAAGATGAGAGAGGAGAGCATGGTCCTCTGATCATATTACTTCGGTTTGCACCACTGCTTGAGACCAGGGGAAGTAACTTCTTCTTCTTCTTTGGTTGGCCTTTAGAGGATTTTGGGGTCATCTCATTTGACTGAAGATTACTTGGAAGAGACATAACAAGCTTGTCGATGGATCTCTGGACATTTTCCAGTTTCTCCTCAAGATTAGCAATGGTGTTGCCTTGTGAATTTAGTCTTGTAATTTCATCCTTCAAGTTGGTACCAGTGTTGTTACCTCCAGCAAGTGCTTCTGCAATGTCAACTTTGTTGTCAAAAGATCTGACAGTTTGCATCTCCCTGATCTCTGCTTGCAGTTTAGCAATAGTCTCTGCAGCATCTTGGTTCCCAAGTCGGTGGCAAGCAACCTCCTTCTGTAGTACTTCCAGAGCCCTGTTAGCTTCCTCACCAAGCTGCTCCTGTAAATGCTCAAGCTTGCGGATTTCATGAACAAGCATAAATGGAACAGTTGATGACTGCCTCATAGTATTCCTTGCTCGTTCGACCCTGCCATGTGTCCTTTCCCCAAATTGAGGTGATGAATCCGAAAAAGTAAGGCATTTAGCCACTTGGCGAGGTGATGCAAATGGATTGGTTTCCTGAAAAGAAAATAGAACAGTTCTAAGATATCACAAGTAGCTGGGCGATTAAAACCAACAAGCATGTTATTGGTTTTGCCCCCTTCATGATGTGTAATTTTGATATAAGATATCACATGTAGCTGGGCGATCAAAACCAACAAGCATGTTATCGGTTTGGTTCCATTCATGATGTGTAATTTTGATATGGGCATATGTTTAGATACTCACATGGTGATCTTCCTTCACCTTTTTTCGTAGTTCTACCAGCTGGGAATGTGCAAAGTCTCTTTCCCGCTTCAATTCTTCCATCTCCATCTCCATCTGCTTGCCACCATAGAATATTAGTTTGATTCAAATTAGCTGTTCCATGCAGGATGCTTGATTACAGCCGCCAGAAACCAACATTTTAAAAATGTCTACTTTTCTTCTGCAAGTTACCTTCTTAATTTTTAGTTCTTTCTCCTTGAGAAGAGCTTCTGAACATGAAGAACCAGAAAGCTCTGGGGTGCGCAATTCTGCTTCAAGCCTCGCAACTTCCTTCTGCAGTTGTTTGACGAGTTGTTTGTCTGATACAACCTGATCAAATAGAAAATTCAACTTAACCAACCACTAAGAAAAAATTTCGGAATACATAATAGAAGATTAAGCAAGCAACACAATTATTTCTAAACGGTATTTACCATATTCACATGTGCACTATTAGTGACTTCCTTTGCACGGGTTGCAAAGAAGAGAGTATTCCGAGATTGTTCTACATGGCTAAGTGCCGGACTCATGGTGCAGATAATGGCTGTCCTTGCATTTCCACCAAGAGACAGCTGCAATATACGAGTGAGTTTTGAATCCCGGTACGGGATATGGCCACTTTTCTTACCTGCACTGCAGACAGAAAATACAAAACATTAAAACTCATCCATTCAAGTTCAGTATGCACAAATGAAAACAAATTTGTATACGTCCAATTTTCGGCAGTGGCAATAAGACGCAGGGCCAATTGGTGTACCTAAATCCAACACTTTATACATATTGAGTTCAGAAAATTGACACACCAAACAATATTATGCCAAAGGAACTTGTCAATGAACCTGATAAATTAATTTTGTTAGTGGCAACTCCACTGCCCAAACTACCCTTTGTAAAGAAAGTCCCTGTAACATATGTTGAGTGTGATTTCTATGATGTGTTGTAAAATAAAGTTTAAATGTGCCATTGCTTGTAATGTTAAACAAATAGCCATCTAAAACCATGCAAAATTTAACTAGAAAGTGATAAGAGGATGATAGATGAATATATCCAACTAAGCAGGTAAGATTCCCCCATGTTATTGTTGGCATACAACTTTTTATGTCTTTACCCTCTCCTTAAACTCCCTTCTCGGAAATCCTATTTACCAAACATATCTTGTAGTCCTGTTTTACTAGAAGTACTTGATGTTTGCAGATTAAACCTTATTAAAATCAATATTGAATCAGCATTCAAAATTTACACATTCTTCTTGCAGGCATGAAATTTTTTCTAGACATCCTTCTCAGCAATATTGGTAAAATCAAGCATCGTTCCGAGAATCCTGACCTGAGCTTTCTAATTACAGTTGTGAGAGTTAACAAACTACGGTTTATGTGACAGCCTTCTTTCAGCCTAGCACCATCAGCATGAGTTTGTGAGGCTCTTTCACTACCTGCAAGATCCACAAAATTCTACAATGCGGCAATTATAAGTATTACTATATCCAGCAATAGCTCTAAAGTGATTCAAGGTGAGAAGAAGAAACTACCAGGCTAGCAACATATGATTTCACACAGCCAGAGTTCTCCCGTAAGCTGCTTTCAACTGTCTGTGATGAAGTTGTAAAATGTAGAAAGCAAGTTTTAGTTTCTGTTTCAAGAATTTCCATATCAGTGACAGGACTAAAATGTATATACTGACCAGCCTTATAATTTGGTGTGATCTAGAGCTTGTATCATTCAAGGAAGTTTCACCAACCTGCCTTTGTGCTGCAAAACAACAGAAGTTTGGTAACATCATGCAAGCGGTCAGAAAAATAAGTCAACAAATTTCATTGGAAAATTACAACATAGCTAATAATTCACAAAAATTAAGAAAATACAGATTACCTTCACAAATGCCAATGAGATGTCTCAGATGCTGACTATCTTTTGCAACTTCTTCTTCAAGTTTCTCAACAATTGTCCCTTTCTGCAGACATGCAGACATGAGGACTCATAAAAAGGAACCAAACATTATTCAAAAATATGAATTCTGATAACACTCTACCTCAGGGTCATCTAATAGCCGGAGAGGTCCAGAATCTGGTTTTAAAAGGTCTCTTACTACCTCATTGTAAATCTCCAATGCAGATATTTTTATAGTGAAGTGCCTCTCAGATACCTGAAGACCTCATGCAAAAAACCAAGATAACCTTGATACGCTTTTCTCAAATAAAGAAAGAAAAAATCTGAATACGCGAGAATTTCTTCCAAGAAATATAATCATCTTTCACAGTTTTTCATAATAGCATGCAGATTCTATGGTTAAGTAATGCACCTTCACCTAGACAGCGAAGTGCAGAGGACTGGCAAAATTTAAGTAAAAAGCTTACGTTATGGATGTGCTTGTAAATATCATTTACAGCACTCTCGGTAATTCCTCTCATAGTGTATGTTTTCCCGCTGCTAGTCTGGCCATAAGCAAAAATGGTAGCTACAGAAAGAGCATTAATAGGGCCATTAATGCCATAAACCGATATTTTAAAGCTGATAAAGATATAACTAAAAATAAAGTGGCCAAAGATGTAGCTAACAATAAAGAGGCCAAAAACGGCTCCTCCATACCATTGATTCCTGTCAGGGCTGATAAGGCAACATCTTTGGCACCTTCTTTGTAAACTGTCTCAGTTAAGGAAGTAGGTCCAAATACTTTGTCTGATAGAGAAAATGAGTACAGTCAGACATCAAGTAAATGGGTCACTTTCTGAATACGCTTGCATAAGCATATGGAGAATGGGTGTGCAATACCAAATGTATAAAAGGGTGATGAACTCAAGCGATCCTGAGATGGTGCTTTAAACACAATGGTATTGTCATCAACACAATCCCATGCTACTTGGTCTTTAAGTGCTTGCTCTTTCTTGCTAAGGGGCCTCACACGAACAGTTACAAAGATTTTCTCCTCCTTTGCTCTGGGACCTCCTGGTGTAGACATTGGAGTTCTTTCAATCTTTGAAGCCGGTGTACCAGGTGTCCGAGCTGCTGCCATGGCTGCCGAGTATGATAGAAAAATGTCCAAATTGGAGAAGACCAAGCAAACTGAGTGTTGCCAAAACTCTCCAGCTATAACAAAATAACCACAACTTTTCAATTAACTTGAGACAAGAATCTGTAACCAAAACAGAATATTGTCAGCTCTTAGAATCAACCACCACAAGAATTCTTATCCCATTTTAGTAATAAATAGATCTCAAGCGACCTTGGAATATTTAAAAGTAACCAATTAAGATGTATGAAAACCTTACAGTTTCCATGAATCACTATCCAAGTAAACATGTTAAGAGATACAGACACAACCACCCAAAAAAGAAAAGAAAAAAAAAGGATAATATAAAGAGTAGCAAAAGCATTGGAAAAATTTTACAGTAAAAGCTCTCTTGAATCACTGAAGAACTAAAATCAAAGAAATAATAGCGAAATTAAGCAGCGCCAGAGCCAGAATTCAAGAAACGAGAACTAAATCAAGACAAAACAAAGTAAAAACAAAAACAAAACAAAAACTAAATTTCAACAACAAAATCCAAATACAAAGGCACCAAATCCAAACTCACAACAAGAAGACCACAAATCACTTAAAACGACACACAAAACAAAGAAATCTCAAGAAACACCAACAAAGAAAAACCATTTATCAACCAAATTTCAACAAAACCATACTAAAACCTAAATCATACCAAATTTCAATCATATTCATATATAAAAAAAAACAAATGCTCAGAATTTCTCAAAGAACAACACATATTCAAAAATTAAGACTTCAGATCGCCACAGCTCACCTTCGATTTGCAACCTCACTTGAAAAACCTAGCCTGGACGATCGAAACCACGAGCTCCCCCCGATGAGAAGCTCGAACAAGCCCTAGAGCGAGAGAGAGAGAGAGAGAGAGAGAGCAACGGGTTTCAGTGAGCACTAATAAGACCGTTTTCAAAACGAAGAAGAAGAGGGGGGTGGGGCCCGCCCACCTCCGTGTCACGTGAGGAGAGAGAGAGTGTGGTGGTTTAGATCACGACCGTACGATGGAAGTAAGATGTGATCTGGATCTGATCTCGAGGCGAGTCACGTGGGGACCACGCACGAAGGAGCCGTAGCGGGGGCTCTGCCGTCAGTTACGAGGCGCCGTCTGGTTGGGACTTTGGTTTGAGTCCTCCAACGGCTAGTTCCTCACCGGCTGTAGCCGGTGGAAGCTTGTTCCAAGTCGTTTAAATGGGCTGTTTTTGTTTTTGGATTTTATGAAATGGAAACATATTTTTAAATGCAACTTATAATTGATTAATTTAATTGTGATTAGTAATTAATAATGAGTGTTAATACATTGGATTTGCATGGAATTTGATTTTTGTTCGTGTTTGGTGGGATAGGATACTTGTTTGACATTTTCCCAATTAAGATTTTTTGTTTTCAATTATTATTTTGGAAACTAATAAAAATATGTTTGACACATTATTTTTAGTGGAAATTGCCAAAATAACCCCCTAAGTTTCTAATATTTCCAAAAACACCCCATTAATTTGGGAATCCCTAAAAACCCCTTCTTTTTAAATACTAATGAATTTGAAACCCCTCAAGATTTAATGGAGTTAGTTTTTAAATTTTTTTGGACGAAATTATCCCTCGCATGGGAAGTTGTGACAAGTGAGACGTGATTCGACCATAACGCCTTTCTCGCAATAATTTTCTCTTTAAGAGGAATCCGCTTTTTTTCTGGTTAATCCCCAAAGAACACCATTATTGGTGCTTTGCTTTTTTTTCTTTTTCATCTCTTCATCTCTTCAACTTTTTCCTTTTTTTCAAAGTTGTCATTACCCCTGACATCTTCCGTAGGATTGGACCATCGCTCGAAGAAGAACTCCCACTCAACTCTTTGACATTTCATTAGTTTGCGCTCCAAGGTATTGACACGAGGTGGATGCCGTTGAAGATGTCATGCAGCTTTCCTTTTTGTTTTGATATTCGTAGCTTTTCTTTTTAGTTTGATTTCTAAAGTATTCTATTAGAAAGAGAATTTTTTTTCGGTTTCATGGTGTGATTATCGACGATCTTGTAGTTTGTAGGAAGTTTTTCGGCAAGAGTTTTGATTGTTTTTCATTTTCGTTTGTGTACATAATCAAAAGCAATAATATTGTGTTGAAGGAGATTTTTTGATTGTTTTACAATTTCATTGTGATGTCCGACTCGATCCACATTTGTCTAGGACGGCCAGGTTTAATTTTGAATGTAAATATTGTTATTTCTGTTTAACTATCGATTGTTCTATTTAAGTTTCAAAGTTTATGTTTAAATATCAATGTTTCGTTTAACTACTGACGCTTTCTATTTAAATTTCATCTTTTCTTTTTTTAAATTTGCGTTTGTTTATGAAAACGATTTTTCATAAATAACGAGCAAAATGTACTAATAATATGTGATAGTTTGTGACAAACGGATGTAACGAATATAAGTTATCATTTACGCTTAGTTGGCGATAGTTTCTTTTGCAGATCTCACGATCGTGCCCGCACTCGTGGTAGTGAAATGAGTTTTTAAATGATTAGCGCTTCAAAACGTCTGTCCGACATGCAACGACAAAACTTCAAAATGATCTAACGAGTAAGGAAGGCCTACTAAATCGTCGAGGGTGGCCTTTCGAGGTGGGACTGGATCACGCTCGTAGAATCCGAATACCTACTAAAAATCATTTCTGCTTAAACCGAACCGGATATATTTAAACAGAGACAACATTTTAAACAGAGACTTGATAAATTTAAACGGAAACATTTAAGTTTAAACAAAAAACTGTATAATTTTAAACGGAAACAAGGACATGACAATAATAGTTGAGAAAAAACATAAGTTTTAAGCAAAAACTGGGATAATTAATCAATAATTAACTTATACAACTATGTTTATGTTTAAATATCATTGTTTCATTTTAAATTTGGGTTTGTTTATGAAAAACGATTTTTCATAAATAACGAGCAAAATGTACTAATAATATCGCGATAGTTTGTGGCAAAACATATGTAACGAATATAAGTTATCATTTACGCTTAGTTGGCGATAGTTTTTTTGCAAGATCTACGATTGTGTCCGCGACTCGTGGTAGTGAAATGAGTTTTTTTAAATGATTAGCGCCTTCAAAACGTCTGTCCGGCATGCGAACGACAAAAACTTCAAAATGATCTAACGAGTAAGGAAGGCCTACTAAATCGCTCGAGGGTGGCCTTGAGGTGGGACTGGATACGCTCGTAGAATCCGAATACCTACTAAAAATCATTTCTGCTTAAACCGAAACCGGATATATTTAAATAGAGACATAACATTTTAAACAGAGACTTGATAAATTTAAACGGAAACATTTAAGCTTAAACAAAAAACTGTATAATTTTAAACGGAAACAAAGACATGACAATAATAGTTGAGAAAAAAACATAAGTTTTAAGCAAAAACTGGGATAATTAATTAATAATTAACTTATACAACTATGTTTATGTTTAAATATCATTGTTTCATTTTAAATTTGGGTTTGTTTATGAAAACGATTTTCATAAATAACGAGCAAAATGTACAATAATATGCGATATTTTGTGGCAAACATATGTAACGAATATAAGTTATCATTTATGCTTAGTTAGCGATAGTTTCTTTGCAAGATCTACGATTGTGTCCGCACTCGTGGTAGTGAAATGAGTTTTTTAAATGATTAGCGTCTTCAAAACGTTGTCCGACATGCAATGACAAAACTTCAAAATGATCTAACGAGTAAGGAAGGCCTACTAAATCGTCAGGGTGGCCTTGAGGTGGGACGGATACGCTCGTAGAATCCGAATACCTACTAAAATCATTTCTGTTTAAACTGAAACTGGATATATTTAAACAGAGACATAACATTTTAAACAGAGACTTGATAAATTTAAACGGAAACATTTAAGCTTAAACAAAAAACTGTATAATTTTAAACGAAACAAAGACATGATAATAATAGTTGAGAAAAAACATAAGTTTTAAGCAAAAACTGGGATAATTAATCAATAATTAACTTATACAACTATGTTTATGTTTAAATATCATTGTTTCATTTTAAATTTGGGTTTGTTTATGAAAACGATTTTCATAAATAACGAGCAAAATGTACAATAATATGCGATATTTTGTGGCAAACATATGTAACGAATATAAGTTATCATTTATGCTTAGTTGGCGATAGTTTTTTTGCAAGATCTACGATTGTGTCCGCACTCGTGGTAGTGAAATGAGTTTTTTAAATGATTAGCGCCTTCAAAACGTTGTTCGACATGCAATGACAAAACTTCAAAATGATCTAACGAGTAAGGAAGGCCTACTAAATCGTCAGGGTGGCCTTGAGGTGGGACGGATACGCTCGTAGAATCCGAATACCTACTAAAATCATTTCTGTTTAAACTGAAACTGGATATATTTAAACAGAAACTTGATAATTTTAAACGGAAACATTTATGTTTAAACAAAAAACTGTATCATTTTAAACGGAAACAGGGACAGGACAAGGATAAAAGTCTTCCAAAGTTTGTTTCAGAAAATAAAAAAGAAATGTAAAAAATGTTAGACATGATGTGATTGGGACGCTTCCCACCATTTTTAAGGGTAATGATGGAATTTCACAACATGGACCCAATCCAAGTGACCTACAAGGGGTAAAAAGGAAGTAAAATGATAAAGGAAGGGTTGTCCGTGGTATTCATAACTTGCAGGGGTTGTTTGGGAAATTTTAAACAGTGTAGGGGGTAAATAGTAATTTTCCCTTATTTTTATTTTTAAAAATTTTGACAACAATCATGGAAATAATATTTTTATCTTTTTAACTTTTTGGAATTTTTTTTTTTAAACTCTTCTCACCGTTAAACCTTTTCTTTTCTACTCTTTTCTCTCACTTTTTAGTTTTAATTTTTATTTTTTAAAAATATCAATTTTTTTATAAATTAATACCAATAGTCTAAAAAATATTTTTTTAAAAAAAATATTATTTGATCTTGATATTTTATAAATTAGTTTATATAGTATAAAAAATTATATTTTTAGAGAGTGTTTATGCAAATTATTATTTGATCCTTGAATTTTGTAAGTTGGGAAATAACATATAAAAAAATATATATATTTTTTTTTAATTTTTTTTGTTAAAATCTATTGGTTGAGCTATTTATTTTTTACTTGATTTCCAAAATAAAAAAATTATGACTACTTCTATATTGTCCCTCTTTCCCATTTGTTTTTTTAAAATTTGGATGGGTTAAAAAAAAAAATTTTAAAGCGAACCCCCAAAACTCTGTTTTTAATTCTTTGAGGTATTAAACCCTACATCTTCCTTCAGGTTCGTCACTGATACCAAATAAGCTACAACAAATGGCTCGTGTTAGAAATGAAATTACTATCAACATGTATAAATTTTTTAGTTTCAAATTATGTAATTTTTATAAGATATTTTTTACTCACACAATACCAGTCTATGTTATTAATTTTATATAATAATACAATCAAGTAAACTAATATGAAAAATAACTTTTATAAAAAATATAAAAATATGAATTTGAAAAACATGATTAAAAAATGTCATAATAATTTGTGCTAACCAAATGTGTTTTTATTTTCAACTTTTTAAAATACACAATATTTAGTATATCCAAACATGTTTTAGTTTAAAAAAAAAATGATAAAAAAACAAAAACAAAGTAAAAAACAAAATAAAAGCAATACAAAAACAAAAAAAACAAAAACAATGCCAAACGACCCCTTAGCATTTGGATTTGAATGTTAGAATTTGATTTTTGTTCTTGTTGTGTGGGCTAGGAAACTTGTTTGGCATCGTTGCCAATTCATATATATATATATATGTTTTTTTCAATTTGATGTTTTGAAAACAAAACTAACAAAAAAAAACATGTTTAGCATATTGATTTTATTTTAAAAAATTTTGACAACAACACTCATGTTTTCAACAAAATAACAATAATGGCCAAAGATGTAGCTAACAATCTATATAAAGATATAAAAGATGTAGCTAAAAATAAAAGGCCAACACCTACTCCTTCCACCGGTTGTAGCTTGTTCCTGTCGTTTAAAAGCTTTTTTGTTTTTGGATTTGATGAAGTGGAAATATTTATTTTAAATACTACTAATTGATTAATTTAATTGTGATTAGTAATTAATAAACCATGTTCATATATTGGGTACATGAGCGTTGGATTTGCATGTTCGAATTTGATTTTTTTTGTTTGTGTTTGGTGGATGGGAAACTTAAATAGTGCTTTTTGTTGCAATTAAAGTTATATATTGTTTTTAATGTTATATGTTTATTAATAATTAATTATTTTATTTATAAAATTATATTAATTTTATAAATATTTTTATTTTTAATTATTGTCATCAAACATTGCCAAAAATAATGAAAAGACATGTGAGCGTGAATGAGAGGGAGAGATGGAGGGTCGAATAGCTCCGTCATCAATACGGTCTCCTGTCGGAAGGTCGTATTCTTTACTGGTGAAATTCTATATTTACTTGTCTTAATTTTATGGGACAACACAACACTTGTTGTTTTATCGGGGAAAAAATTGTCATGACTATGTTTTATTTGAGAAATCCAAAACATGTCAACCAATTCCCTGAGAATCACCTGGTAGGTGAATAATGTACAACTAATTTATGTATGTATGTATATACATACATATACAATCTTGACTTAATTGTATGCAAGTTTTATACCATATTTGTTTTCAATGTTGTTTTGGATACTCCAGTGTAAAGAAAATGTTTTATATGCATGCCATATACTAATAAATGGTTGTTATATTCTTAGGTTGTGTTTGGTTCACTGAAGTGGAGATCGAAGTGACGGAAGTGGGAGTTGATATGACACTTTCACTTGTTTGGTTCACTGAAGTGGAGGCCGAAGTACGGAAGTGGCCACTTCCAAAACCTTCCACTTCACTCTTTGACTTCGGGAAAATTTTGGCCGAAGTGGGACTTCGGTGTTTCACTTTCGCCACGTGGTTGCATATGGGTGATTAAAATCACCCATTTTATTTATTTTATTTTTCTATGATTTATTTTTTATTTTTTTAATTTTTTATTTTTTTTATCTTTTATCGTTTTTATCATTTTTTATCTTTTATTTTATTTTTTTATCTTTTATTTTTATCTGCTATTGTTTCTTTTTTGATTAATTAATTATTTTTTATTGTTTATAAAAAATATTTTTTAAAATTATAATTTCAAATAATTATAAGCTCAATCCAACAAGCACAAAAAGGTAACCTCACCCATGATGAAGTGATGAGTAGAAGTTCATTTCTATCATTTTCTAAATTTTAACTTCCACTAACTAAACAAAAAAAGTAATTAATGATTTGACACTTCCCCTTTCAACCAAACACATGGAACCCGACACTTCAACTGAAACTTTCACTCCAGCCGAAGTGGCACTTCAAGACTTCCACCACTTCGGTGGACTACTTCCTAACCAAACGCACCCTTAACCTTTCTCAAAACATAGTTACACCAGTATTAATTATATTGTATATAATTATTTTGACCTAATGGAAGTTTAATGATAATATAAAAAGAAAAACAAGTAAAAGAAATTTTGGTCCACAACACTTACTCTAGAGAAATAAGTAAAAAAAACAAAAATGAATTAGTTCTGAATTTTATTATATTTGTCTTGCCAATTGATTATTGAATGATGTTATATTGTATTCAGTATAATATTTACCCTCTTCATATATTTTTTTCAATTACCCATCATATATTCAGTCGATTTTACAAATGACACAAAAATCAAATAATGATAGAATTATGAAAGAATGTAGAAAAATAAACCAATCATGAATAGGACCGAACGTATTCGAATTATGGCGACGCACACTAAATGGTGATAGACATGATAACTTGATTTGGAACTTGTCACCTAAGGGTCATTTCTCTGTTCGTTTTTTCTATGGCTTCATCATCGACAAAAGCTACAAACGTGCAATGGCATCAACCATTCTGAAGAACTTTTGCCCCAGGGAGATTTTAATTTTAAACTTGTTGACCTAAGGTAGCAAAATCCTCTCTTAATATTCTCACTGTAAGGAGATGCAACAAACTTCCTATAGGTACATGTGTCTTTTGTCATGCTGCATATTGTTATAGAACTTATAAACCACATTTTCATAGAATATCTTTGCCCAGACTCATTTGGGGCCATTTTGCATAGATCCTAAGGATACCACACACTTTTAAAGCTCTAGTTGATTTTTGGGGAGTCTACTGTCGAAGATTGCACCCAGCTATCAGAGACTCTTGGGGGTTTCTAGCCAGAATTATAGTTCGGACTATCTGGACAACGAGAAATGATTGCATTTTTCACTTTAAGTTGCCTTCTTCATCTTATGTCATTTTGGAGTATCTATCACTTATTTATTATTATTATTATTATAAATTTTTGGGTTTATGTGGCTCCCAAGGCAAAAAGTTAGGGATCTCTTAGGTTGTGATTAGGAAAAGTATCTAGTTTCATGGCTCCCTGTGAAAAGAGAGTGTGACGCTTTCATTCAAGCTCCTAATTCCACTAGTCCACTTCAATTTTGGTGACCTAGGATCCTTTATTTTTTGGGTTGTTTGTTGGTTCTAACTATTTTTACTGCTAGTAGATTCTATAGCTTCTTAATATATTATTTTTTTACTTTTCAGGCTTTCAGCTGTATTGTTATTTTCAATTATACTATTTCTTTTCGTTTTTAATAAATTTATGGTTTATTTATTTTTTTAATATAAAATAATGAGTTGCAAGTTCATGGAAATTCTAGAATTTAAATGAAACATTTATAAAATTGGAAGAATTAACCAAAATCAGAGTAAAAAGTGGCGTGGATATATATAATTGCAACAATTGTGAACACAAGCTTGTAAAATTTTATCAAAGTTGTTCTTCAAAACTAGTTTGTGAATGTTAAATATGAATCTAACTTTAGACTTCTCTTTGTTGAGATGTGCTAAAGGAGCTTCCAAAACTAGATTAATTACACCTTAATAATAGAAGTAATATTGAAAACCTTGCAAAGACAATGAAATCAGTATTCGACGGTGCTTATCATGCCCTTAATCCTACTCTTGGACATTTTAATAATTATATAATAGTTATAATCATGTTATAATAATCATATAATATCTGACAAATTTCCAATAATTTTTTGATTTTTTTTAACACTGAGTTTTTTATATAGAGTGTTCATGTTTTTACTGTGGAGATGGGTTCGAATTGAATCTCAACTCATATAAGGTGAAAGCATATGTGTATTGAGATAATAACTCCATGTTTGTGCACACTCATAATGTGACTCGTCTACATTTTGTATAAAAATTTTATTTAATTTTATTTATTTTTATGTCAAAGATTTTTTTTAAATAATTAAATTAGTAGATAATATGAATTTATTTAGATAAATTTGTCCTCGTTTTATTTCTACATGGGTTGCCTGTAGAACCATAATTACTAGCTCAACAGATGCGAAGTAATCAATGAAAAACGGGGTAATGTACGATGGAATGAATCTAAAGATACACTACTTCAGTTATGCAATTTAAGTTAATGTGTTAGTGTTGATGGTGAACCATTCACTTAGAAAAGACTCGGAAAAGACAAAAATAGTGCAATACTTCCCCTTTATTTTTTACTATTTTTATTTTTTATTTTTTTCCAAACTGATGAGCCACATTTTATAAAAAGTGAGCACTGTATAATATATTATAGAGTGTTTATATAGTACTACACAATTCCGAGGTCAAGTGTTTTCATCTATATGCTACCCATTCACCATTTAAATGGAATATCACTAGATTATCAATGTTTTTTTTTTCTTAAAACATCGGCACAAAATTTTTAAAAATTTTAGTATTGAAATATAAATTTATATTATCTATATTATTTATAAATTCGCAAGTACATAAAATCTTTTTAATTTTTAAAATAATTTATTAGTTTGTAATTTTTAAAAATTTTTTAAATTTAAATAATTATAATTCAAATAAGTTATATATTTTACAAACCATTATAATATATTTTTTTGAAAAAAACATTTTTTTAGGGAGAAGAGTAAGATATTTTAAGAACATTAAAAGAATTAGATGTGACAATTCAGGTAAAAGTGTCTAATCGTGTTGTGTTAAAATAATAATATAACACCAAAATGCTAGATGTAGACCAGACATCATTATTAATCGTGTTTGACTTTTTAAACCCATGCACAACTCATATATGAGCGTGTAACATGATACGATCCGTTAAACCCATTTAACCCGCTTAATCTGTAATTGGGTCGTGTAATATGGCACAACCCATTTAATCCGCTTTTACACAAAATCCATAAACTAACAAGACAACAAACTTGAATTAAATCTAAAATATATTAGTTCAAAATCCAACAAAAATATATCAATACATATAACATTCATAAGTACTTAAATAGTTAAATATCTAAAATCCAATACATATATGTTATAATTATTTTTTTTACCCATATATTAATTAGTTCAAAATCCAACTAACATATATCAATAGATATTACATATGTATTTTTTTTTATCCCATTTATATTAAACTTATACACGTTTTAAACTATGTTATGTCGTATAATGAAATCGTGTCAGCACTTATTTTGCCACCCCTAGAAAAAATGGCGGACTTAAATGTTATTTATTTATTTTTTTTATGATAAGAAAAAAAATATATATTTTAAAGTGTAGAAAGAGAAAAAAACCTTGCTTACTTCCAGGCCTCCACAAGCAATGCTCTCAAATGGCGTCGTTCCTCGGTCGCATCGCCACCAAACGGCGTCATCGTCCCTTTCCTCCCAAAACCCTAACCCTAAACCTCGCCCCAAACCCTAATCCTACCACTGTTCTTGCCCCATCCTCCGCCCCTGGTCTTCCCGCCGATCTCACTCCCGAGACCATAATCTCCACTCTCCGGCAATGCTTCCAATCCAGCAATCCCCAATCTGCCCAAAGCTTCATCCACATACTCCTCCAATCCCCCCACCCCAAGCTCTGCCCATCCTCTCTCGCCGCCATGATCCACGTCTCCATCGTCAACCGCCGCTCTTCCGACGCGCAGTCACTAATTCTTCGCCTCGTTCGCCGCCGTGGCATTTCGCGGCCGGAAATCGTCGACGCTCTGCTCGCTTCTTACCGTGAGTTCAATTCGAATCCCTTGGTGTTTGATCTCTTGGTCCGGACCTACGTGCAGGCGCGGAAACTCCGGGAGGCGGCAGAGGCGTTCCGGTTACTGAAAAAGAAGGGCTTTTTTGTGTCCATCAATGCTTGCAATTCTTTGCTTTCTGGATTGGTCCGCGCGGATTGGGCGCAGATGGCGATGGAGATTTACGGGGAGGTTGTTCAAATGGGGATCGGATTAAATGTTTTCACTTTGAATATCATGGTCAATTGCTTGGGTAAAGAAGGGAGATTTCAGGAGATTGATGGTCTCTTGTTGGAGATGGATAAAAGAGCGATCTTTGCTGATTTGGTGACCTATAACACTTTGATTGATTCGCAGTGCAGGTGGGGGCACTTGGAAAAAGCTATGGAGGTGTTGGATTTGATGGTTGAGAAGGGGCTGAAGCCTGATGTTGTGACTTTCAATGCGCTTTTGAATGGGTTTTGTAGGAAAGGAAGGATTGAGAGAGCCAAGGAGTTGCTCCACGAGATGGAAGGTGTGGGAGTTGTGCCAAATGGCTCCACTTTCAACATTTTGCTCATGGGTTACTGCAAAAAGGGCAGCTCAAATGAAGCAGTGAGTGTTTACTATGAGATGTTGAGTCGTGGGATTACTCCTGATTTGCTTAGCTTTAGTTCGCTGATTGGTTTGTTTACGAGGAGAGAAGATATGAACACAGCATTGATGTACTTTAGAGACATGAAGGGCCGGGGATTGGTTCCGGATAATGTCATCTATACGATGATTATTGGAGGGTATTGCAGGATTGGTTTGATGTCAGAGGCTGTCAAAATGCGAGATGAGATGGTAGACCATGGCTGCATTGTGGATGTTGTCACTTATAACACGCTATTGAATGGATTGTGCAAGGAGCGGAGGCTTGCGGAGGCTAATGAGCTTTTTACTGAAATGAGTGAGAGGGGAGTAGCTCCTGATTTTTGCACTTTCACAACTCTGATTCATGGATATTGTAAAGATGGTGGTGTAGATAAAGCTCTCAATCTGTTTGAGACGATGCTTGGAAGAAATGTGAAGCCAGATATTATCACGTATAATACTCTGATTGATGCATTGTCTAAAGAAGGGAATGTGGAGAAAGCTACTGAGATGTGGAATGATATGATTTGTCGGGGGATTAAGCCAAATCATGTTACCTATGTCATTCTGATTGACAGTCACTGTTCTATTGGGCAAGTAGCCAAGGCATTCAGGTTATGGGATGAAATGAAAGAAAGAGGATTATCACCTTCTGTAGTGACACATAACTGTATTGTTAAAGGTTATTGTCGATCAGGCAATTCATCAAAAGCAGAACAGTTTATGCTTAAAATGATTGAGGATGGGATTTTCCCTGATAGGATAACATATAATACACTTATTCAGGGGTTTATAAAAGAAGAGAAGATGCAGGAAGCTTTTGCTTTGGTTAATAAAATGGACAAGGAAGGGGTGCCACCTGATGTTGTGACATATAATTTGCTTATTAGTGGGTTTTGTGGAGAAGGAAAAATGCAACAAGCTGACTGGGTCTATCGGAGGATGGCTAACAGTGGTATACTTCCTGATAGAGCTACATTTATGACTTTGATTAATGGCTATGTTGAAGCTGAAAACTTGAAAGAGGCTTTTCGGCTTCATGAAGAAATGCTGCAAAGAGGTTTTGTGCCCGATGATAAATTCTGAGAATTTTCTCTGCACTTGCTGCTAGGCATGTACTCTGGGCCTCCGGTTTTATTTGAAGCATTTCTCCAACTGAGAAGGTAATTCTATTTCACAACCTGTTTTGCTTGAATGAACATTCTTACCGCATCTATACACTTGTTGATAAAAGGACTCGAATGTTTTTGTGCAGTTATTTGTTGAATTTTATATGCTGCAATGCTCAAACTAGTTACTAAAAGGATTTGAAACTAGAGTGCTTCTCTGGGATTCTGTAATGGCTCTATTTATCATTTTAGTTTGACGCCGATGCTGTCATACTGAGCATGAGTACTTTTAGTTTAATTGGAAGACTTGTTTGCAATATTTTGGTCATAAGTTCTATTGATTTGATTTGTCTCTTGCATAAGGTGCACTCAAACTTAATATGGCTGTGCCACATGTATCAAAGAGGATTGGAAAGTCTCCTTAAATTTGTGCATGTCTTTTCATGTTTCTATATTATCAGCTGACTGTTGTAAGCAGTGGTCATATTCAAGAATTTGTTTGCTTGTTCCTGCAGCCAGGCCTATTCCCAGACTAACCCTAGAAGACACTGGCTATGATTCCTTCATGAGTAATGCGATTTCATCCGAACTCGTTGTTCGAATTCTTTACATGAATGACATGGTCCGCAGAAAGAATAACTTTTGTAATTTATTACAACGTGGTTATAAATAGCAACCAGTTCTTGTAAAGAATTCAGACAACTAGTTCGGATGGAATAGCATTACTCTTCCTTTATTATTCCATGATTGGGGAAGAGCTATATAATTACAATAAGATGGCACAAATTGTCACTTGTGTGCAGCATCCACAAATAATTCAGGTGCTTATTTTGTCTGTTATTCAATTTGCCCTGCTACCATTGCCTTCTTGTGTTTACTCTCTTGTTTACCTGATAACCATTCTAGGTTTTGCTCGTTCATATGATTCGTAAACAACTCAGTTATCAATTATCTTGCTGTTGATTTTTCCTTGTGTATAATCTCTAATTTTTACTTCATAATGTCTAGATATTATTCAAACTGCCGTATTGCATTTCATCCTTGCTAAGGCAATACATGTTTTGATATCAAAATGTGATTTTTTTTCCGATCTTAATGAAACAAATGCCATATTTAAACCTCAATAACCATATTGAATCAAAACTGAGCAGGCTGTTTGCAACTTCAAAGCAGTGAGACCAAATCTTGCTAGGACTTCAACAAGACAAGATCGTATCACTTATCAGCATCAAGCAATTAAAAGCCGGCACTAGCATGAAATTTTAATGCGGAAGAAGATAAATCACCGATGTTTCAGGGGAAGCTCATGAAACTTCAATCCAAAATTAACCTTAAAATAAATACCCCTCCTCTGACGCTACCTTGTCTTTGTGATTTTGATGTCTTAATTTTTTTTGTATTTATAGCCAATTTTGTTTTATCAGCAGTATGTCATCTTTGAAAAAATACAAGTTCAAGTAATTATGCAGATTACTGGCTTGCAAAGTAATACAAAAGTTTTGAAGGGTCAAAGTTGTGTTGTAGGAAAGAATGATTATTTTCTTGTTAGTTGTTGAATGAACAGGCTTATACTAAAAAGTCAAATTTGTGACATTAGATTGATGAAGTTCTTTTTCTTCAATTCTATGTGCTTTGATTGGTGTATTTTCTTTATCTACCCAAATATAAGATCTAACTTTTTAGATGTGTAATTTGTTCAAATGAAATTGAATATGTTCTGATGATTTGGAAAAATAGATGAATAAAAAATGAAAATTGTCTATAGGAAGATATTTCCATGATGGCATGGTCTTGGGTGGAAATTTTATATATATATATATTTTTCCCAATGAACCTGCAAATATCCTGAAATGTATAGATATATTTTTTGGTGTATGATTTATGCATTAACCGATTTAAAAGCTCAAGTTTAAATTTTACTGAATGTTGTGGTGATAATAATTTTTTTTTTTTATTGCGGAACAAATTAGCCACTTAAATTCCATATTGCAGAGTAATAATGCACGTGGATAATCAATTTTTAGCCTTTGCACACATCTTTCAACTAATTTTTTTTCAAGCATTGTACCCTAAAACTTGCACATTACCTATCCAAATAAAACTAGCTTTTCTTTAAAAAAGAGATATATATATATATTATTAAAAAAAAATCCTAAAAGAACACAAGAAGGCAATATAATCCTTCTCAATAGTTTTTATTTTCTTCATATAAATAATGCAATTTAATCTAAGATAAGAAGCAAGAGTTGTGGAGACCAGAGAGTTTATAAAAAAATAAAAAATTAAAAAATTAAAAATTAAAATTACAATAAAAGAACACCTTGACCTTACCATATGTGCTTTCATTGAAGTATTTATTTATTTATTTTTAATATATATATATATATATAATATTCCTTAGTTCTCTAAAGAGCAAAGAGAATCACATCTCTGTTCTCCCACAAAATTGGGACTTTTGATTCTTCTTCTCTTTTGTGGTTACCAAACCCTTGAATCTTGATCATTTGCTTCTCAAAACCTCGGATCATCCCTCAAATCCATCTCCAGAGCTCCAATTCCATGGCGTCCAGGCGTCGAATGCTTCTCAAAGTCATCATCCTCGGTGATAGCGGGTGCTTTTCGCCTCCCCTCCCTATCCGATCTCTTTTCTCATTGTTTTTCTCATATTTAACCCTAATTCTGTGCTTCTGGTTGTGTTTTTCGCCGTTTTGATAGGGTTGGGAAGACTTCTCTTATGAATCAGTATCCTTGAATCTTGAGGGATTGATTTTGTGTTTGAATTATTGGGAATTTTGTGCTCTTTTTATTTTGTTATGCCATGAACGATGAATTTTAGATATGTGAACAGGAAATTTAGTAATCAGTATAAGGCAACGATTGGAGCTGATTTCTTGACCAAAGAGGTCCAATTTGAGGACCGGCTATTTACTTTGCAGGTGAAATGTTGGCAGTTTTGCATTTTTATTTTGTTATTTTTTTTAATTATTTGTTTGATGGTTGCGTTTAAATCTCTAATTGGTGAAATTTAGGTATAAGATTGAAGTTGGTTTATTGTTTTCTCTGTTTTTGATTCATGCCTTGCCCATTTGGATTTGTGATTTATTTGCAAATTTTTCAATGCTTCAATGTTCGTGGCTTTTTTGATTAACAGACATTTGAGATCATAAAATGTGAGGCATTTTTGTTTATATAGATTGTCTCAGTAGCAACTATACTATGAGCTCTGGTATTTTTGTCATGTATAGTTGATGCTTTTATGACTTTTACTATTTTATCTGTGCATCATTCTGAAAAGATGCAGAAAATTGATGGTAACTCATTTGTTTTAAACAAATTTGTGTGATACAAAATTTGACATCTTTTCTGTGACTAGAAGGCGATTTTGTAGCTTTCAATCTAGAGCTTCACTAGTGAAGCATGGCCTAGATGCTTTTCTTCTTGTTGTTATTTTGAAGACTGATATCAAAACATATACTTGCAAAAATTCTATTTACACAGGTCAATATATCATGTTATCTGATGATTGGACATGTAAATTGCTACCTGAAGAGCTAAGTGTAAATGTTACTGAATTGGTTGTCAATGATCAATGGATGTTTATGTGTTGGATTGTGAACATGTTTCATTTACAGCTCTCTCTCTCTCACTCTCTCTCTCTCTTGCAAAATATTAAGAGGGCCATTGTACTATACTTGAGTTGCTTTGAGATTAAGGAATTGCATAATAAATTTGGGCAACTGTATAATTTAAATACAAAATAATTAGTTAAAATTTATCATGTGATTCTGTAATCTCAAACAACCCATGTCCTCTTAATATTTTCTAAGAGGAGCTCCTCTTAGAATTTTTGTATGATTTTACTTGAGACACACTATCTTTGCTAGTTGAGTTTGCCATGAAGGTATGAAGAACTATTCCTTTCCCTTTTTGGGGAAGAATTTACTTTTTTCCGAGTCATTCTTTTAGCTGGCAACTAAGGATTCTTTATAATGTAAGCCTTTTTTAAAGGGCTAGAACCATATTAAGTTATCCTTTGTAGTTTTGGATGATATTTCATTTACATTAAAAGAGTCACAGCTTACCTATGAGGTTTGCCTGAGCCATGTGTATCTGATCTGATGGTTGACTTCATTGTACTTGAACTATGTTGTACATCATTTGGTGTAGAACTTCTTTTGATGGCTTTTTTCTGTTTAAGCTTTTATTCTATGGTTAATATATTATGCATGTCATGAGAATTAAACAAATTACTTTGTTTTATTGTGTAGTTCACAACTTTTTCATAATTTTCTTCTTTTAGTATATTATGGTGATGGTATTTCAGTTGTTTAATTTATGCTTTTTGTATTTTTCAGATTTGGGATACAGCAGGACAGGAAAGGTTCCAGAGTCTTGGCGTGGCTTTCTATCGTGGGGCAGATTGCTGTGTACTTGTGTATGATGTTAATGTCCAGAAGTCATTTGATAACTTGAACAACTGGCGAGAAGAATTTCTGATCCAGGTGACAGTTCTTAGCATGAACTCAATCCAAGCAATTCTTTAATAACCTAATGGCCTTCTAATAAAAATGCAATTTCAGGCAAGCCCCCCTGATCCTGAGAACTTCCCATTCGTAGTGCTGGGAAACAAGATAGATGTGGATGGCGGAAACAGCAGGGTGGTAAGTTGATCATTCTCTTGTGCAGTATGTTTGGCATTGAAAACCTAGGGTTTTAGTATGCCTATCCCTATTGATCACTTAAAAAAATTCCTGTTTTATGTTCACAGAGAGAATTTCTTAGGACAGCAATAATAATGATGAAACATTCTAACTGCTAGATACCTATTTTAGGTACCTAGTTCTCATGTGCATGTTTTTGTGGAGTCTGTCTTTTTCTGCTAATGAATTTATCTTTTGTTGCATTTTCCCATAGTTGTTGCATTTTATGCTGGTTTCTCTTGCTTCAGGTCTCTGAGAAGAAAGCCAAGGCATGGTGTGCTTCAAAAGGGAACATTCCATACTTTGAGACATCTGCGAAAGAAGGTTTTAATGTGGAAGCTGCTTTTGAATGTATAGCAAAGAATGCCTTCAAGAATGAACCAGAGGATGAAATGTAAGTTATTTTCGATCCAGTTGATAAAATATAAACCATAATCTTCAGCTTTAATATAATCTAAGATTTCTAATAAATCACTTCCATACTTTAAAGACTAGTTTTGTTTTACTATGTAAATTCGTTCTTAAATTATTTTTGTATTCACTAGGGTTGTTCTCTGGTAACTAAAGTTGAATGTGTACAATACTTCAAATTTTTTTTTAAAAAAAATTGTAATAGAATATCATAACGTAGAATTGACGGTTTCATTTGTTGATATTGAAGATACCTTCCGGATACTATCGATGTCACTGGTGGTGGACGACAACAAAGATCTTCAGGTTGCGAATGCTAGGTAGACTGGTCATCACAGTGCACTTTGCTCACTTTGTACAACAATAGCTTGAGGAGAAGTGATTGGTTTATTTGTTTTTTGTTTTCTGTTTTCATGTCTAAAGAGGATCAAAGCAAATCCAGTTTGTTTCCAAAGTTTATAGGATTTTGGCTGTATCATTGTCTTGAGTGATTGATTTCTTCAGGTGTAAACTTGTGAGGTTCCTTTTGCTGTAAACATAGGGCTACAATATATATATATATATATATTTGTCTAGTTTAATTAACATCACAGTGAAGATATGTGTGCTATGTTAGTATATTCTTGTGAACCCGGCAGCTCAGCAAAAATTTATTTGCTTTGATCTTGGTTGTTGTGGAGCAATTAAAGTATTAAGTTTTCAATCATTTAAAAATGACTTTGATAATTCATTTCTTGCACATATATATGTACATATCTGCAAATGACATTGGATTAAAATGCGCTTCTTGTCATTTTATTATATATATTCTTGAAGTGTTAGTGGTCCTTGTTAGAAAAAGTATTGAAGGACATTGATCTGCCATGGCAGTTAATCGACATCGTCACAATAACTAGCATTTTTTAATGGACACAAGACCGCTATAATAATGTCCATTTTGTTTAATAATTTTTTTAATTTATTGGTACCAATTTTTTTACAATATTCATCTCAGTGAAGATTTGAGATTGAATTTTAAAACCTATACAATATCAGGGTATATGTGCTTGTCGAATTTGTTCCACACTTATGCACGTGCTTGACATGCGTTTGTCGCATTTCGAAAAAAAAAAAAAAATTTGGTAGCACACGCTTGCAGGAATGAAGAGATGGTAAATACTAGTAATATGCATCATTCTCAATAACAGACACCTAAATAACATTGAATAGAGTGATTTTATGGTGCACGCTACCACAATAGAAAGTTGCCTCACATTTCCTCATTCTTTCCGGATCTTTTCCAGTTTGTAATAGTTTCAAATTTAAACATTTTCAGTGCAAAATTATTATATGATCTTGCAAGGGAGCAAAAAATAATTGGGGGTAGAGTAAAACAGAACACGGAAAGAATGGGGGGATCACTTCTACAATTTCTCTAGGCATTAATTTTAAGTCACAGCAAACCTTTTGAATCTATTTGCAAAGTAGTTGAAAATTTTGGAATGCCCCCTGCTCTCATATGAAGCTATTACAATTTCTCCCTCCTAAGACATGTGGTGCCAAGGATTTGCAAAAATCCTGCAAAAACTATGTGAAGTGTATTGAGTTTTCGCTGATGGATAAGAACTACACTAGATTTGTCATGCGAGCAGATCCTGAACCCGATCCTTTTCTTCGTCGTCTTCTCTTTTGCCGCATCCGCCAACTCAAAAATAATAGAAGGCCTGAGAGATCAGCATATGAAATTAATGCCTTGTGATTAGAAAACCCAATGGCAATCAGAGGATGTGATTTCCATGAATTATCACTTACAGATCATGGCCACAAAAGCGGGTACAAGCCATTGGCTCAAGACTAACATGGAAAGGTCAGTCTGCATGAAACATGATAAATTCGCCGAGTCAGAGACATAAGAAGTTTCTCTTCTTTAATCAGCAATAAAGCCACTAAAATTGTTCCAGTAAAAAAACATAGTAATGAGGCCATAAGAGATACAATAATTTACACAAATTCCTTCTTTTGTTTTGTTTTATTTTTTCTTTTTAATTCTCAATGGATAACAGGAAAGAAACACATAAAACAGGACATAATACTAAGATTGAGATGCACAAAACTTATTGGTTTTGAGTAATATCTTGCAACATGATATGGTGTGCAGTCATTTCTCCAGAAATTACCTGGTAAAAAGGCAATTTTAAACTATGATCATGCTAAAGAAGTTTCACATTGGAGGCATGCTCATGCACTGTGGAATACCAGTACAGTGAAAAACTCCAGTTAGCAGAATAAACTTCACTTTTAGCAACCTACTGTAATCGATTGAGTTTAAGCCAAGCAGCAGACTACTCGAGCCCGAGCTTGAGCTTGGTTGAACACTCGCGGCTCGATACTCGACTCAAACTCAAACGAGTTTTGTTTTTATAACTCCAGCTTGACTCAATACATAAATTGAGCTACTCGAGCTCACTCGATTAAGCTCAATATTAAGACTAATAAACTCGATTTAATTACAGATATTTTTATATTCGAGCTCGAACTCAATCATATACATATAAAACAAAACTAATATAATATATATACACATAAATACAACTATTTGATTAAGCTCGCGAGCACTTAAGCCAAGTATTAAGATGCTCAAACTCGGCTTGCTCGACTACTCGAGCTCGGGCTCGACTCGACCATAGCCGAGTCGAGTTTGAGCTTTCCCCGAATCGAACTTAAGTAGCTTGCGAGTAGTAATGTATCATTTACACCTCTATGTACATGTTTCTATGTTAGCCACAACTTTGACAGTAGAGACTCTCATCTGTCTCAATTTGGTGCTATGGTTTTTAAACAGTGTAATATGACTAAAATTATGTTTGCAGTATGATTATATGATGTTCATATACACATGGTCGTGCTATTTGGAAGCCACTGGCCAGCCCTTACGAAGTGAAAAATGAAAAAAAGATTATTTTGCTAACCTCATCATGGTTGAGCAAACCCAAGAAGTCCATTGTCTTGTTTAACTTGTTTCTAGCAACCTCTCTAGAATAAATCCACTTGGTTTCCCTTAAAGTTTCTTCCAGTTGCCGTTTGGATTCATTAGCCTTAGAATTCAAACCACTATCCACATCCATAGCTGGATATCCTGGTAATTTCCGATTCCTTCCCATCAACTGAATACCATAACCTTTAGTTCTCCAGACTTCAAACCGAGAGTCTTTGTGACACAACAAATCCTTCCCAACAACAGCAGAGTATGTGGAGAAATTTACATCATTTCTGCGTGATGGTAATTGGTTCTTGTCCTTGTGTAGGGGAGCAGTCATTTTAGAGGGATGAAAAAGAACAGGATCTTTGTTGCCTTCGCTCGTGAAATCCAATATTTTCCTCAGAAGCCAATAACAATTGGTTACCATATGACTGCTATCAAGACAATTTGAGTCTCCATAAACCGCAACACGACCCCTGCCCGCATCCACAAATCCAAGAATTGCAGATTCCTGCAATAAAAATGTTTATAAGCATATGAATTAATTCTGCAATTTGGCAAGCAACCCTGAGATGTACTTGGTATCCCAATTTCCAACTTGTACTGGCCTGTGGCCCTACACCTCATACAAACAAGCAATAAATTTCATTTACAAATTTGAAATATTTAACAGTGTAGCCCTACAAATAAGTCAATCACAGCAACAGGAAAGTAATCTATTAAATGGAATCAGCTATATGAGAAAGAAGCATGCTCACCTTGATCATTCCAGAAGACTGCAAAATGTTCTGTGTAGCGCCACTCTCTGAATTGTCCTGAAACTGGAAGCTATGTACAAATCCACCACCTGGAAACTTAACTATATCAGTTCCAGAGGCATAATGACTTTGCTCACCATTAATGGAAAAATCTCCAGTCAAAATTTTGTCCCCAAAAGCAATGCCTAGTGGAGCCAATAGGTCATTAAGGGCTGGAACATTAGCGCCTCCAGTAACTGGAGTCCACCAACTGCGTGTGTTGTCATCAAAAAATCGCATCTTTACCATAGAATCCACATTATACCAGTCAGCAAATACAGCAAGTCCCAACCCAACATTAATAACATCATCCCTGAGTTTCTCAATTTCTTCTTTAAAATACTCATCTTCAAGATCTACCATGAGTAGAGTTCCATAACGGCTAGCGTCAAAACAAGTAAAAGGTGATCCAAGTGTCTCAATATAGTATCCTGCATCCCTTAGCATGTTGTACATAACATGGAAATTAGTATGTAGATGATCACCATGCCAATCAAGAATATCATTCCGAACATCCAAAGAATCTCTCGGAATATATCCAGGTGGATATTTTATGTTATGGAATTGATCCCACAAAATTCTTTTTGATCTATGCGGCGTGGGAATCACTTTTAACTTCAAATGAAGGACACATGTACTACTTCTACGGTCTTTCTCAGCTCCTAATGCTGGACTATAGACCTTAACAGTTACATTCCCTTCAATCACACCTGAGAATTGGGTACCTTCTTCTCTGATCTGCATATGTAGTGCCAAAAATCCAGTCCATGGCCATATCACATCGGAATAAGTGAAATGAATGCTCAATAAATTGCCCACTTCATCAACTGGATGCCATGTCGGAGGACTCTCAACAAAACCAACTACACCCATTCCATTAATGATAGTTGCATTGAAGATGACAGGCATGGCTCCGGCATATAAAGGTTGGCGACAAAATGGCCAGAAGTAGGGGCAATCTGTGTAATCTAGACTATTGGGAAAAATGCTGGCTCGTGGTTGATAAGTTTTGAGGATTTCATATGATGCCAGTCTGAGGAATCACATCAATTTGTAACATCAATTACTTATCCAAAAAAAAATCATAAGAATGAAGTCTGTTTATTCGAAACTTACAGATTGAGCCTGCCAGCACCTTGCTCATATATATTGGGACCAGAAAGTTTAGTAGCACCCTCAACTAGTGCTTGCTTCATGCTTCCAGGATTGAGAAGGTATTTCCGGGAACTTTCTGGGATGACACTGACAAGCAAACACACAACTCCTGCAACCACTGGACTTGCAACACTGGTGCCTGAGAGACTTTTGCAACCTGTGCTTATTTTAGATCCCATAATCTCCCGGCCATATGCAACCACATCTGGCTTAACGCGGCCATACCTATCCACATGAAAAAATAAAAATAAAAATACAGTGAATCTGCATATTAACACTAGAACAAATTTTAAACAAATTACAACAGAGGATACAAGGCAACAGAGTTCCAACTGAATGCCAATTAGGTCTATGAGAGGAACAAACATTTACCAAGTATCAAAATAAGAACAAAATTATCAATATACCATCTCGCTCTTTGGCAATGAAAGTATAAAATTTTAAAACAAAGACAAAATTTTTAAATTGCAAATAATCAGTGGAGTTCAATATTAAACAATGACCGAAGGCACAAGACATTTCATAATATCTTGTCAATTAATCCTATGCGAGAATTGTACTCCCAGAATGGTTTAAGCAAGCGTATGAAACAAGTAGAACATATGCCCAACATAATAATTGAGCTCCAAAATCCAAAAAATTTAGTCCGAAGCAAGCAAAGAAAAGAGGAACTACCCATGTGGGATTTCCCAGGTACTCATGCCACGTGATGAAAAAGAGGCAATATGATTATTATAATCGATTCCACCAACACCAATAACATCACTTTGGTCAGCTGGATTATTTAGTGTACCATATAAAGGACCATCATTTCCAATAGCAGACACCATAATAATGTTATTTGCTGTGAGCTCCCAAACCTGAAATGAGAAAAACAAATACATAAGCAATCGGGGATCAGAATTTTAATATGAATTAAGCATTTTGAAAATAAAATATACACCCTTGCAAGTAAATGTGTACTTTCAAGAAAAAATGTTCAAACTCCTATTAAACAGATTGTCACACACACACACACACCCACACTGACACACAAATAGGTATTTAGAGTTAATAAATTTCAAAATAATTACCTTTTCCACAAAAGGAAGATCTAGGTAATCAGGTCCACCAATGCTCAAGTTTAGCACATCCATATTTGTTGCCATTGCATAATTAAATGCATCAAGAAACCATGATGTGTAGGATACCTGCAATGAGACTGAATGAGAAAAAGTTCAAAACCAAAATGTCCAATAATCACTCGAATGCAAAGAAATTCCAATCATTTCAAAGATTATTAGAAGAATTAAAAAACACAACAAAAATTGACCAAAATTCTACAAACAAAAGGCCCTTAGAAGTGGTAAGTAAATTACCAATAAAGAAATAAATAATAATAAACTTTGAGACTGGGGTTGGAATAAGTTGCTATAAGTTGAGTTAGGCAGTTTGAAGTTTAAATTTGCTTTGGATGGGAAGCTTATAACCAAATTGATGAATTAATAGTAATTAAAAAAAACTTGTTAAGTAAAATTAGGCAATTTTCTCATTAATCACTGATGCTTATTAATATAATTTTTTGTATTAATTAATGATTTTAATTAATGAATTAAACATTGTACACAAATTTATTTCTATTGTAAGTTATTCAATAGATAGTATTTGGTAACTAGACATTGTCACAGTGATTGTTCAGAATGCTAATTTTCCGATAATAAGGATAAATAGGCAACGCTCTTTCCACTATAGAGGAATTCAAACAGATTCCCTGAACAGCTCATATTCAAGTCAAATATTATTTGGCTAGAATACTGAGTTTTGATACTAAAAAACACAACAAAATAAAATACCAAAAGACAATGGAAGGATAAGATAATTTTCAAACAAAGGATAAATGGTAAAGGTTTTTGAGAAACTTTACTGTAGCAAAAAGAGTTCTACCAAGAACAGAACAATGTGATAGGAAAAGGATGATAACTTCATTTATTCATAAATGGAGAAAGATACCATTTACACAAGTATAGAACACAAATACGTTGACAAGGTATTCCAAAAATGTCTTCATGAAGATATCCAAAATGTTGTGTAAGGCTATCACCATACTGGAAATGGACGAAGGACTACTAAAACAAAAAAAAATTGATAGAATACAACCTATTATTAAAGGCATCCCTCAAAATTCAAGACCAACTGGCAGACATTGCAAAGAGGCGTCATGATAATAAATTTTCTATGATTAGTTTTGAACTTCCAACGTTTAGTTTGACATTTTAGTAAATTTAAAAAAAATCATGGAACCTAAAGTAGTTACTCCATTACAACTAAGAAAAAAGCCAAAGAGAAAGTTCTTATTCAACAAACTCATCCATGACTATAGCAGATAATTCTTGTGTTACCTGGGCATCAGTAAAGACCCGAAAAGCATATATCTCAGTGTCTGGAGCGAAACCCAGGCACTCCGGATCCTCGCCAGCAATAACCCCTGCTACAAAAGTCCCATGACCAATATTATCATTCAATGTATCCTCATTTGTCCAATTTGTTCGCTCCTGCATTTATCATCAATGTGAATCTTAATCCCTGACTAGAACACTAAATCATATGAGAAATTTTTTTGTGTAGAACAGACTATAAACAAACTATGCATTATATGGTCGATGGCCTATACAGAAAATTATACCCATAGCCATTTGGAGAATTTCACTATTTTTCTTGTGCACAAATAATGGCATAATATTATTCACCAAAAAAAAGCCATTTAAAAACTCAGATTTTATCAATCAAAATATATAAGTGAGAAAAAAAAAACATAATTATGTAGACTTTAATGCAACACATTCACATTTCAAATAATGAAATATACCTTGATATTGCGGAAATGCGGGTGATTAGCTCGAATTCCTGTATCAAAAATTGCCATTTTGACTTTCGCACCTGTAAACTCTTTAGCCCATAGTTCCTCAGCTCCAAATAGAGAAGTAACTTGTGACCTCTGAAACAAGATAACTAGTGCTACATAAATCATATATTTATGTTGTGGTTGGTATTACATCAGTTTCATGGTAAGAAATTTACTAACCACATCAAGTTTACTAGCCTCAGTTTCAAATACTAGGAAAAAAAACTCTGCCACTAACTCATTAAACATAATTTTGACAAAGGTAATTGAATAATTCATGAACACTTTCTCCAATATAACATTTAAATTTTACTAAGTTGCACCAAAACATAGCATGAAATAACACACAATTCCATATTAGAGTCAAGTTTACTGACGAAAAAGGAAAAACAAAAAGAAAAGGGGATGCAAAGTTTAGTCTGACAAAGAAATTTTATTTTACATAAAATTACCACGCGTGAGACTACCAAAACAGAATACGCAAATCAGAAATCACAACTATTCTGTCCCTTCCTACCAATCATCTTGATTCTCGAGTCTCTTAACACCCTCACTAACACAAATAGCTCAATTAAAAACATAAAATCATTAAGATTTGTATGAAATCAATCACCCAGGAATGCCGATTTCTATTTTTCCTCCTCTCTAACTCTATACTTCATTGAATCCTTCTACTGATTCTACTTAGTAATTACCAACTCTGGAATTTTAGCAACAAAGTGAGATAACTAATGCAATGAAAAAAATGCATCTCATGAATGCTAACTTGTAGATATCAAATAAGATGAGAGAATTATGAAAAAGGGATCCAAACCCTAACAGCAATGGAATCAAATCTCCATTACCTGCGCCAAGAGCTCCCTTCTCCAGCCCCTTGAACCATTCCCCTCTCGCCATGAACCACCATCCTCTTCAAACGACGTAGAGGTGAAAAGCTTTCCGGGGCCCTTCCTTGTCTCCAAAGGCTCCCAATCTTTCTCACTCTCGTCAACGAATAAACTCCGGGAATAACTCGAATCCACAACCACATCCTTCACCAACTCCAACCCTTGCAATTCCACAATCAAACCGCTTCTATAACTATCATCAAGCTCTAGAACACCAAAATCCGTCGGGAAAGAAACGGCAGGGTTCCTCCGCTCAATCCAGCGCCAGCCAGGAGACGATCGGAGATGGGATTCAAGATAGGCGCGGTGATCAGCGGCGAGCTTGTAGTTGAGGAAGCGGACGATGTAGTTGCTGGCTATGGATTGGGATTGGGGGTTCAAGGGGGGGAAAGGAAGGGGAATGAGAGCGAGGAGAAGAGGGAGGAGGATGGGGATGAAGACCGAGAAGGGGTGCTTAAGGACTCGCATTTCTTGGCCGGAGATGGAGGTCACTGCCCGGCTGCGGAGGGCGACGGCGGCGGCGGGTGGTGGTCGCCGGGAACTGGAGCCATACGCCGGCGAATCACCTGTTCGAGTATTTGATCGAGAGAGTTCTGAAGTAACCAATATGGGTGCCGATCCGGGGTCAAATATGTTTTCACTGTTTTCTGTTTTCATTATTTGGGTTTTTCATTTTCTGTTTTCTGTTTTCTCTCTTGAAAAGTCAAAATCTTGTTATATTTTTAAAATAAAATTAACAACCACCATTTACTACTATTGTTTATTAATTATTCATCTTCTTGCAGGAGAATTTCTCTTATTTACAAGATTATAAAAGATTTATTAATTCGATTTAGTTCTAAAAATTTTTTTGGATATACACATAATAAAATTCTAATCGCCTAATATGATGTCTAATCTAGTTAATAAATCTTTAAAAGATTGATAAGCCACCGTAATTGATGCATCATTGTACCTATTTATCTCTTGACAACCCCTCACGGATAATACTTTCACTTTTGTAAAACAAAAAAAATATTAATTTAAAAATTAGGAAACCAGCTACATTGGTAACACACCTATCGCCAATCTAATTAAAGGGGTAGGTGCAAAGTTACACACAACATACGCGGCCTCATAAAACATAGGTGCAAATTTAATTCATTATGCAAGCTCCGAGGGATTGATTTTGAGTTTCCTCTCATACACTATGGACTCTTTGCAGTTTGATCCAAAGTCTTTTTATATCATTTATTTTGGTCACAGACAATTTAAACTAACTAAAAATTAATAATAATTGTAATAGTATATGAGAGCGTAAATAAAAATGTGGTCTCCAACCCAAAACTCTATATTTGGCGCTTCAATACTAAAAAATACAGCTTCTACAGTGAAAGTTTCTCCAACTATCATTTCTATTTTTAACTCTAAAATCGAACATTTTAAGAATATTCTTCTTATTTCACAATTTATATATTCATACTATGAACAAATTTAATCATCTTTAAATATTTTCCACTTTTAACCATTGAATTTAAATATTATACTATTTAAAATATGATTTTAATTTTTATAATTATTATAAATATTTATTAAATATAAAATAAAATCCAATTGGTCAAAAATACAAATACAAAAATATTACATTAATTATTTAATAAAAATATGACATACAAACAAGCACCATTAGTAAAAACAACACATTATTGGAAACTAGAGTAACATATAAGTTTTTAATTATTTTCGTTATTTGCATAGCGCAACCATAAATGATCAATCAATACATTACGAAGTGCAATATGAGAGTCTTTGTCCTTAATTTGCTTGTAACGACCAAGAAATTGTTCAAATCAAGCATCTTCATCTTGTACTAATTCAACTACTAGGGTCGCCACTTCTCTTACATCCACGATTGGTGCATTGATATCTCGTTCATTCTCGATTATCATGTTGTGCATTATAATGCATGCAGTCATTATGTCGCGTAAGACATTTTTCCTCCAAAACCGTGCAGGCCCTCTCACAATTGTAAAAAGAGATTGTAGAACACCAAATGCTCTCTCGACATTTTTTTGGCATGCTTCTTGTCTCATTGCAAAATATTTTTTCTTCAGAGTTCGTGGTTGATGAATAGTTTGTACAATAGTAGACCATTTTGGATATATGTTATCAGCTAAATAATATCTCATATGGTACTCATTTCCTTGAATGACATAATAAGCAGGAGGAGCAATACCTTGTGCTAGGTTGGAGAGCAAATTAGAAGACTCCAAAACGTCTATGTCATTGTTGGTGCCTAGCATACCAAAATAAGCATGCCATATTCAAAAATCATAATCTGCTACTGCTTCAAGAATAATGGTTGGCATCCATACCTTCCTTTATGTTGTAAAGTAGATAACCTACCTCAACCAAGACCATCACAACGTTGTTGAAAGTAACTATTATGGTTCATGGTTCTTAACTGCCTCAACAATGTGAAGAAATAAACTTCGTTACATCCGATATCTTCGGCGAAACATTTCAGCATTACATGGTGGATTCTTCGAAAAGTAATCATTCCACAAATTGCAATATGCTGCTTCTCGATTACGATTGATAACAACAAGGTCTGGAATAGATCCATTATGGGAGCGACGGTTGTTCAAACGACTAAGGGTTAACTCTAATATCATACTATTATTTTGAATAACCCGATGTATTGCAACTTTTTCCACTGAAAAGAGATCATACATCCATAACATATTGTCATCATCATCTGAAGATGATGATGACAATATGTTATTTTCAGTATTCGACTCTCTTCCAATGTTGTAACTCATTTCGTATATATGTTTATGAGCTCTATAAATGGAAAGAATAATAAAATTGTCAATTTATAAGAAAGGATTTGATAGGATGAATTCAAATCCAACGGTGTTGATGCAAATGAAATCCATCCTAAGAAGATAAGGTGGTGCATTATTGAATTTGCTTATCTTTTGGCATTGGGAAGTGTCACATTATTCAAATTGTTTATCTTCTTGGGAAGTGTCACATTATTTAGATTGCTTATCTTATTGCATTGGAAAATGTTATAAGATAGGGTTTGATATGATGAATTCAAATCTAGCGGTTTTGATGCGGATGAAATTCATCCGACGGTTGATAAAAAGATAAGGTTGGGTATTATTGAATTTGTTTATTTTATTGCATTGGGAAGTGTCACATTATTCAAATTGCTTATATTCTAGCACATTATTCAATTATTGTGTTGCCTATATAAACAACTTCATGTCATTTCTCATTTCAATTATTATTATAAAAAAATCTCTCTTTTATTGTAACCCAAGAAAAATGTCTAAAAAATTTCTTAGTTCGGGGTACTCTCCTTATGAAGATGTCCACCTTTGTGATTTTTACATGGAAATGACTCAAGACCCCATTATTGGTACGAACCAGTCTTTAGAGCAATTATGGGCTCGAATTGAGGAAAAATACAATTTGACCAGAGATAATTCTTGTGTGGAACGTTCTTCTCGGTCTTTACAATGTCGGATGCAAACAATATAAAAGGCAGTGAAAAATTTGAACGGATGTATTCGACAGGTGGAAAATTTGAATCCAAGTGGTGCATTAGACCAAGATATTGTAAGTATTTTATATATTTTATTCTTCACAAGTTTATATTTTTACAAATACATAACTCTGAAATCATTTACAGATGAATCGAGCAAAGAGAATGCTTTTGGATGATCCTAACTACAAGAAATGGTTTAAGTTTGATCATGTGTGGCACATTGTGAGGAACTTTGAGAAGTGTAAAGATAATGTTATGATATCTAGACAAATTTCTCGAAAGCATGTATTTGACTATCTATCATTAGAATCTGAAAATCCCATGTCAGAATCGCAAGCACTAGAATCACCTGGACTTTCTCAATTTTCTCTTAACTTAGACGATGGTGTTGTTGGCTCACCTTTTGAACGCCCAATCGGACAGAAGAAAGCCAAACTAAAGAAAAAAATGGATGACGAAGAGGCATTTTCTTTTTGTCGTCTAAAAGATGCTAACTCTAAAATTATGGAGATGTTGGAGAAGACTAATGCAGATCGACAAATGTTCATAGAAATGCAGAATAAAAATCTTGCTTTTCAACAAATGAAGTATGAGGACGAAATTTTGATGCGAGATTTGAATTCTATCACTGATCCAAATATTCGTGCTTGTATACAAGCACAACAACAAGAAATTTTACAGAAAAGATGACATTTTCAACAACCACCCTTATGGATCTAATATGTTTAATGGCATCTTCGGCAATATTGGTGGAAGTGACGATAACATGCCAGACTATTAGCCCCATCTACTTCAAACTTTATTTTGGGTGTTGTGGTTTTTTTTTTTTTTAAAAATCTTTTTGATATCGATGATAGTGTATGTTTTAAGATTATTTTCTATGTTTTTATTTTATCGTTCATGTAATTTTTGTTAATTTAATAAATTTATATTTCAAAAATTATTTTCTTTAATTTAATATTTCTTACTAATTAAAAAATATAAACTTAAATTATAAGTTATTAATTTAATTAAAATACAAAGTTATAAATATAAATATAAAAAATAAAAATAAATTAAAAAATAATTAAAAAAATAGAAAAAATCAAAATAAAATAAAAAAATAATTAAAAAAACAAAATTTTTTTAAAAAAAACAGAATTAAAAAAAATTGAAAACCCAGAAAATAAAAACTGAAATTAAAAACTGAAATAAAAAAATAAAATCAAAATTAAAATAACGCTGACAACGAAATATCGCACACGTCATTGTAGCAGAATTTTGATTTAGCGCAAGGAATTACTTCCGATTGGAGCGTCCTACACCAAATCTAATTTTTTGCATCAAATCAAACACCCGGTTGCAGATGCCTCATGTTATATATAAAGTTTTATTATAAATTTATAATCTAATGATAATTTTTTTAAAAACTGCTTAATAAAGTTTTGAATTAGCCATTTTATTAAAATAAAATGTGCAATTAAGCCCTTTATTAATGAACTATTAAATATAAAAAAGTTATTATATATATAACTATATAAGCATGGTGGGAGGGAGCTGCTTACCAGCTACTCAATTGGATGAAGAACTCCCACCCATTTTCTAGGGTTTCATCTCCAGTGGAAGTTGGGGGAGTGCGCCCCGTCCAAGATCATGCTCAATTCTATACGCTTCTCTCCCCAATCCCATCTCCTCCGCTTCTTCTGCAAGAGCTCTGCTTCAGACATGGAGAGATACAAAGAAGCATTCGCCCGGAGGATGGCCTTGGCTGGCTTGAAACCACATCATCGGATAGGTGAGTTTGTTGCCTTTTTGTTCTCCTTCTCTTGGTTGACATTTTTTTTTATTGATTTTTGAGCAAAGGTTCTTGCTTTTGTAGCTTTGGGGGTTTCTGGTGGGCCTGATAGCGTGGCGCTGTGTGCGATGACGGCGGGATGGAAATTGGATGGTTTGATTGAGAGAGATGAGGGTTCGAAGTTCATTGATGGGCTTTTGGGGATCGTTGTTGATCATAGGTTGCGGGCTGAGAGTGCAGAAGAGGCGATTTTGGTCAGAGAAAGGGTGTCCAAGATGGGTAATTTCTTGCTCTTGTTTTGTTGATTCTGGAATTTAGTGATGTGTTTTAAGTCATGTTTTCGTTTGCTGGGTTTGTATTGGTTGTGTTGATGTAGGTATTAAGTGTGAGATTAGGTGTTGTGATTGGGCTGAAGGGAGGCCGAAGCAAGGTCACTTGCAAGAGGCCGCTCGTGAGAAGAGGTGTAGTTCTCCTTTCCCTAGTTTGGTATTCAATGAATGATTATTTTATTTACTCTTGAGTATCTTCATTGAAAGAAGAAAAAAGAGAACTTGTTAAACATTCCAACCTATACTTATGATTGGAATTAGTTGCGAAACAGCCTTTGGAGTTGGACATGTCAGGCATATGCTGACTGGCTGCTTTCTTATTTTCCTATGAGATTGGAGGATGATGTTGTTTGATGTATTGTTTAGACCATATGAATGTCCTGTTCTTGGGTTGTATAGAACATAGTATGATGCTGATATTGAAGTCATAGCAGAACTGATGCTCCTTTATCATGTTTTGTCTGTCCCAAATTAGTAGTCTTATGCCTCTTGAAATGCCATTGATTAAAAAATCTGTGGTTTTTTATTTCTTGAGAAGAAACTAAAAAATGGCATAAACTGCCCGTGAAACTTTGTGAGTCCATGAAAAGATCATTGCTTATCCTCATTACTCATTAGTTGTTTGTTAATGGACAAGGAAAATTATGCTCTCTGTTTATCCCTCTTCCTAGCATGGGATGGCCAAATGGGCCATGATTTTAGTCGGGGGTGCATCTTGACAATCCATCAGCTGCTATGAGGATACTCAGATTTTCCTCCATCTTGATCATCTGTTCTTTATTCTTTGCCTCCTCCCTTTGCTGCTCAAGCTCATTTTCCTTTTCGTTGCTTACACTTTGCAGAAGTCAAGTCTTCTGTTTTGGGCCCTGCATAATTAAAGCACCCAAGATACACAACGCATGTGCAATTATGTTACAAGTCTGAATTATAGTCTATGTGTAGAATGCCTTGACTAGTAGATTATTAATTGCAGGTATGAAATTTTTCAGGACATTTGCCTTGAGCACCAAATTGGAGTTTTGCTTATTGCGCACCATGCTGATGATCAGGTCTAGAAAATAGAATTCTTACATGCCCTTTCTTCTTTCTTGTCCTTGTTTTTAATGAGCTTTATGTTTCTTACTCGCTTTCATCTGCTGATATTATTCAACGAATAATCAAGGATAAAATCTGGTAGTGACATGATGTCACCTTTATAATAGCTGTTTTGAATTCACTTCTTAAATATATTTGAAATTGCACATACGTGTGGCCATCTCCCGAGAATTTTGTACTTGCATCATGAAAACTTGTTTATATTGGCTGTATCCATGTTTCATTCAACGGCTGGAGTAAGATGCACCAAAACCTTTCCATCTTTATACCCAGGGGTCCATGTACATCTGAGTATCCAGTAAGGCTTGACAAGCTAGTTTAATTAATCAGCATAGATATTCATGAGTGTTGTTTTGTTATATTGTTGATGAGTTTGCTTTCACTAAATGCTTTTTAAGGCTTCTTATATTCCTGCAATTAAGCTTCTGTTCTACAATGAAGAGAAGAAAGAGGGCCTTTAAACTTTATAAAGGTTTCAATTTGTCAAATAGTTCTATTTTGAGTAATATACACCAATATCTATGTTTGTCCTTAATAGCCAATAACAAGTCCTTAAATGCAGGCTGAACTATTGATTCTAAGACTATCTCGCAATAGTGGAGTCTTTGGCCTTGCTGGCATGCCATTCACATCACAATTATTCCCTACAAACTTGCATTATACTGGAGGAAATTGGGGCACGAATGGGATTCTAATGGTGCGACCACTGTTAGAATTTGGAAAAGATGACATGTACAAGGTTATGCATGAATTCTTATACATTTTCCTTTGGTTTTCTCTAGCTGGGAGACCATTGTGGTGATCCATTAAGCTTATTTTGTCTGCAGATATGTGAAGGTGCTAATCAACCATTTGTGGAGGATCCCACTAACCAAAGTAAATTATTTGCTCGGAATCGGATACGCTTATCATTAAGAAGTATGCCATCATGTAAGTTTGCAAATCACGACTTAGATATCATGCTGATTCACTGTCCTGTGAAATTTGTTTATGCTTTTCTGATTCTAATTGAATGAAAGTACTTAAGGAGCATTAAACTTTTGATTGTGTCCTTATTCAGTATAACCTTAAGAAATCAGAGTAAGTGGTAATGCCAGAACTTCATTTCACAAATCTGATAAATTGTTTGTGAAACACACATTTTAAAAAAAAAATGCTCATGAGTGGTGGGGAATCTAAAATAATCAGCGGTGAATGCAGGGTAATGAGTATATAGGGTATAGGATTTAGGGTTTAATTCTGCAATACGTGAAATGAGCAATTCAGCATATGTCAGTTTTGGCGTTAGAAACAAGTAGGCAAAGAAAAATGAGTTCATGAATTTCCTTTTTATTCGAAGGGAATAAAATAGGTCTTGAGATGAAATTGAGTTTCTTAAATAATATAATTAGATATCAATGAGATTTACTTTAAAGAATTAATAGTTCTTGACTCTTCTCTGTTCTTATGCATTGAATTCACTCTGGTATAATTGCAAGAGTATGAAAACATTTATTCTCCTTTTCCTCTACATTAATAAAGAATTATTGTATTTCTCCATCCTAGCTTTCAAATGTTGATAGGAGTTACTTTTTGATCCACTTCCAGGTGTTTTCAAATCAGAAATCCAAATGCTTATCTCTGCTTGCCGGTTAACACGTTCATTTGTTGAAAGTGCTTGCTTCAAAATGATAAAGGAGAATGTTGCTGTGATGGATGTAGGTTGGTTTGTTTTTTTTTTTTTTCCTTGTTCTTTAATTTTCTTTAATGATGTTTGTAAGTGTTCTAGTTCCAGTGATGTTAAACTTTCTTGCAGCATGGATACGCCATCATTGATGTAGAGAAGTTAGAACCATCAAATGTGGACGATCTTTGTCTATCAAAGTTTTTGTCAATGGTTTTGCAGGTAAAACTTGTGTGTAGCATGTGTTATACTTCTCTCCTGGCTGTTTTGCTTTGCAGAATGATTTTGTGCATCTACAAAAGTTATGTTGGATTCTTCTTGAAATGGATGCTCATTCTCGATATTATGATATTGATAAATAATTATTTCATAACAGTTCATCTCCCAAAGGCATCGTCCAGTCCGTGGTGGTACTACGCAATTGTTGCTGGATTACATTCGTGCAGTCCCTTGCAAGGTCCAGTATTCAACTTCAACATTTTAGCCAAATGATTTTTGTTAGAAAAGCTGTCTTTGCAGCCTGCCTCTTGTACATAATGCAGATTAGAATTTGGTGTTCTCATGATATTCCTTTAGTTTTTAATTGCTTTATTCTTCCATTTTTTATCCAGTCCTCATGATTAGGAAAACTCTTGTTCTTTATGATTTTTTGACTTATCGGCGTTTGCCACCAAATGTTCTTATTTAGTTATTATTCTATTTCTATAATTTGGGTGGCCCTCTTTCACGCAAAAGAAATCTTGCTCTCCTCATCTATTGGTTAAGCAATAATATTAGAATTTGTGCAAGCAAAGGGTATGGCATTCTTGTGTGTTAGATGCAAACCAAAAATTATCTATGTTCAATTCAATCCAAAAGTTTAAGCTAATATGATAGGACATCAGGGTTATATATTCAAATTCATATTTACCAAAGTAACCGATGTGAGACTATAAGTTACTCTAACAACGTGCATCTCTAATTTCTTACCAAATATATTTCAACTACCTTGCAGACCTCCCTTACTGTAGCAGGTTGCTACATCTCTCCAGCTCCAAGATCTAAAGGCTTGAAGGTCCTGATCTCTTGCTCTGTTGATTCCCCTCAATCATCAAGGATGAGGTTATCTTATACATATCCTTTACTTGAGCGGCAGCCTTCGTTTGTTAGAGAAGTAGATGAAATTATTATGGATGCAAAGTCATACTCTGATCAATCAGTCTCAGATGACTCTAGTGTGCCATTTTTGCATTCTAAATCATCTAAAGCATTCTTAGCTGAAGCGAAGAAGCTTGATCTTATCAGTGAATCAACTCTTGCAAGCATTCTTTCATTGCAGACAGAAGAAGCTAAGAATTTCAATCTAAAGGCAGAAGTTGATACTGACAACAATTTGAACTATAAGATGAAGTCTGGCAATGCTACTAATATAGAAATCTATCCCGGTCTTTCATGCCATTTTATGAGCAGATTTTTAGTTACATGGAAACTTTTCAAAGATGTTACTAAAGATGAAATTGATTCAAGCCTTGGTGGTTCTCATTTAAGCAGAAAAGATGATGACAGTCATCAATGTTCATTTTGTAATACCAATCTGGAGAGAGTACTTGTGACCCGCCATATGGTTGATTCTGATTGGTTGTATCTTGCACAAGTGTCTGAAAGTAATCGGGTGAAAGAGCATCAACATCATGTAGACCACTCAATTTGTAAATTGAAGCTGAATGAACCAGCAGATGATCAATGTATTCCTTATATGCAATTATCAGCACAGAAAGCTCTTCGGGCATTAAAATCTATTCCAGTTTCTGCAAGAAAGGCATTGCCTGTGCTTGTCGATTCTCATGATTTACCAGTGAGCATACCGGTACATTCCCCCTCTTCTTTTTTTTTTTCTTAAAACTAATATTTAGTGATGCCATTACTCAAATACTAATACTTTTCTGATACTTTAGGATGATATTATTCTTATCTTGCAAAATTTTGTTCTTATATTCCCTTACAAATAAACAAGTCGATCTGCGTCTGATATCATTTTCAGAGTCTCATCTTAAAGCATTAGTTGACAGACATTAAGTCGAGATTCATGTGCAATTGTTAGTTTAATTTCTTTGGTGCAAAATTTCTTATACATAAATAGATGCATTTACTTCAAAGACTAACCACTTCGATTTCTTTTCAGAGCATCGGCTTTCAGTGCTGCCCTTACTTGTTAGTTGATGTTGTCTTCAAGCCAAGAATACCTCTTGGTGGAGGCTATGCTTCTTACATCTGAAACCTAATGAGACCAAGAATTCAATCTTCAATTTGCAAAGTATTCTTCGTAATTGATCATTGCCTCTTCTGTCATCCTTAATCTGCATTCCTGCATTGTCACCTCGGAGCATGCAATGAACACAAGCAAGGACATAAAACGGTACATTGCTTACCTTGTACGTGCAATTCTTTAAGGCTTAATAGTGACGGAAAAAACAGGAATTCTCCTGACACAGCAACATTCTCCTGATGATTTTCTCATTTTATGTTACAGAACATTGTAATGCATTTCTCTTGGTGCTTCCTGGAAATTCTTATCAAAAGCTACTGAATTTTTTTATTGGCACCCCAAGGATTTCATTCTCATTGTGCAAATCTGGGAGTACTTAATTGAGTCGGTTTTCTTCTGCCTTTCACTAGATTCGGTGCTCCTACTTGCGTAGCTTCTTTCGATTATTCAGATGGAAAGCAAAATCTGTGTATGTGAAACCATGTATATAAAACAATTCAATACAAAATGTCCCTTATTTGATGAAATAGCATTTGTAAGTGACTGAGCTTAACTGTTTAGAAACTATTTGGTCAATGCAGGAACCATAAATCAAGATAGACAAAATGTATACACCATCAAGCTTAGCTGAAACATGTTAAAGTTATCTAGGTACCCCTGCAACATTTGTGCTTGATGTCCCCATAACACTGGCATTTTGAAATGTCAAGCAGGTCAAGTTCCTGACCAAGATAATAAAAATAAAAACTCATCCAAGGAGCAAGCTTTAAAGACAAAGCTGACCAAATCTTCATTTCAGAATTTAATAGTTGATTTTAGCATTTGCCATGAGTTCTCGGACATTCATAAGAATGTTAGCGTGATGAATCCGGAATCATGTTTGGCCCTTGCTATTCTCCAAAGTACGAAAAGATGTAAACCATTGCTTCCAAGAAGCATCTCCTTGTTGTTCAAGCCAAGACAGGAACGAGCTGTCCAGTAAACAAAAGAAATTTACATAAAGAAGTTGGTATCTCACTGGAACAAATCGGAAATTCACAATCTGAACTATCGGCCAGACTCCGCCCCCCACAACAAGCCCAGGGAGGAAATCCCTCTTTACATCTTCCTTCACTTGGTCTATATTCTTCCCTGAAGCAAACCCCATGTACGAGAAAAAGATGAGCAGATCAACAGGCCCAAAAAGTAATCCATCTGCAGCAACTTTCGCTGTGACAAACTTCAGGGTTTTAGGTTGCAACTGGGCCCGTAGTCTAATAAAACGGTCCAAGTATTCATACCTACAAAAGAAAACTAAAATTACCAAAATATGCTAATGATGTCCAAAAGCTACGTGAAACTTTAATATTAATATAGTTTGTTCAAGGGATTGTTTAACTGGGACAGTTGATGGCGTGAAGACAAAGTATTCTAATGTCAAGCAAATATATAGTTTTATAAAAAAAAACTATTGGCATAGTTAATGACATTTGGCAGCATAGTTACCATCTTATGAGAATTGTTAAACAAACAAGCCTAAACAGGCATACTAGAGTATGATAACAGTTTGGCATTTATATAATTAGTCGCAAATTTGCAACTTAATATAAATAGACTTGAATGATTTTGACACCAACACCCCAATGACTTGGGATAGGTAGCATAAACCACTTTCACATTCATCCATGTAGATAGTAAGTATACTACATTACTACTCTTCCTATTTCCAACACCACAACTTACAAAAAATTGTAAATATTTCCAATGGAACATAATTATTAAGATGAAATATACTTAAGAAAGCCCTTTCTGATATTATAATAGTTATTTAAAATCAGACTTTGATGTCCTTCCTATGTTTTCTGTTTGATATTATCTTTCTCTTTTTACAATACTGTCCAGAACAACACACTTTGTGCGTTTGGCTAATTGGTGCGGTCAAAATAACAAAAACAAAGGTTGGCCATCAATATCAAATGATATCTCAAATTATAGATTTTTTGCATGAACAAGTATGGAACAAGCCAATAATGTTCGCATGGAAACACACACTTTAGTTTACATCTATAACTTTGCCAAGATCACTTTCAAAAACTACAAGAGAAACATACCAATAATGCCCGACAGGTCCAACAAAAGCAAAGCCAAACATGCTTGTCGTAGCAACCCTTCTCCAATTAATTTTGAACTCTTTATCCTCCTGTTGCAGAATTAAACATGTTCTCATCATATAAATCATGATATTAAACTATCCCAGACAAAAGTTTCAGAAACTCCTACAAAAGAAAGAGCCATCACATGTAGTTAAAATAAAAAATAAAAAATAAAAAATAAATAAAATTAATATTTGAATAAGTAATGTTTGCTTTTTAAGAGATGCTTTAGTTCACTTAAAATTGGCATGTTTTACCCAGACAGACATATAGAAAGTACATTCTCTTCTTCCTCTTCAGTTCTTATTATTCTTAGAAAATCCTATAACTGTTTGCTACAGAAATTCTTGTAGATTTAGTCAGTTTTGTTCACATCTTATAAAGGCCAGTGGGTTGATTTAGACAAGGCAAATTGCAATCAACCATTAACTTTATTGAATCCTTAAGGTTTACTTTATGTACCCTTCTTGCACACTATAGGTAGAAGTGAATAGAACCTTAAAGAAAGTGACACCGACGCACACCTTGAAGCCTGTTCTCAAATTACAATTTCCAAAAGCTTATACTAATATTATCAGCTACTTAGCCAAACGATTCTTTTTCTTAAGAGATACAACATGCATTCTTTGACCTAAACATGCAAACAATTCTTAAGCTCTACAATGTACTTCCACTCTTCCAGCACAAGGAACGAGTTTCGTGTGGTATTTTGTCTATTGAGAATGTAAAATTGTAAATGATATCTAATTCTTGAACCTGAGTTTAATCATACTAAAATTAACTGTTTGCATAAAAGAATATGGTTTCATAAGGGGATTATCTTTCGATGACAGTAGAAGCTTCTTGTATAAGAATTGGTGGATGTAACTATTGCCAGCAAACAAGAATATGATTAAATCATAATCATTGACAGATAAAGGGAAGAGCCAATACTATAACTGTTTAAAAGTATGCTGCATATAACTAAAAGATACAATGCTCTATGCATCCCAAAGATATTTTTCATTATGTATTTTGAGTTGTCTATCAACTTGCTGCCCACATCATGGTATTTGGGTTGCACAATGTACAATGGCAACTAATAAAATATACTTAGATAAATGGAAATTCAGCTCTTGTATGAGCCACTTCGGTATTTAAATTTTGAACTACTATAATGTTGTTTATCTACATAAAGACATAACAAGTATTGCAGTATCAAGCAGTTTCATCATAGTCGGACGTGATTAGAATGAGTAAATTATTTGCCACAAACAAGATAGGCTACATAAGAAAAATTAAAGAAAGAATTGAGGATGAACTGAATCAATGTCTTTTCCATTTTAGCATAGATGCCTTCCAACTCTAAATACCTTTGGAGGCTATTTCCTCTACTACAAAAGCATGAACAACCAAGACCAATGAATTATCATAAGCTACCCCTAAACAAGGAAGGATAACTACTTTTACATTAATCACCAAAAAAACTACATAAATTGATATCCATGTAAATCAAGATGTTATACATGTATGTCATCGTTATTTGGTCAGCTATAGCTATGGCTGTTATAACAGTATCACCACCATGGTAGAAAGATATTTTCCAAATGATGTAAAGAAACATGAAACGTATATATTTTAGTGTATTGTGCAATGAGATGGTTCAAAGGCATTTGGTTGATAAACAATGACCACTTATACCAACCAAGAAATTTTCATACTATCTCCCACATAGAAATCTGAACTTCAAATTTTACCACTCCAACTACCTGTGAATAGAAAAGTTCCTTCAACGCAAGTTATCCAATAACAATTATTCATCATAAGCAACACACATCAATGGAAAACACTTGCAATACACTCAACTACATCGGATTGATACTTTTTTTTAATCCAAAACACAGATGCAAAAGGGTCGCAAAAAAAAATCAATCAGTTGATCCCCTTAATCTAAAAGGCAACAGCCCCTATACAATTTATGCTTAAATTCAATATAAATCTAACACAATTGTTTGCATATAATTGAAAATCATCAAAATTTGCGGCCATAGAGAGAAGAACACTACCAAGAAGAGAACTAAAGAGAAAGAAAAACAACCCTAAAAAAAAAACAAATCCAGGCAAACAAAAGTAAGAAAGAAAGAACAATTACAACTAAAACACATCAAAGAATCAAGAACAATCACAAGTAAAACAAACACATCAAAGAATCAAAAACAAAGAAGGGAAGTGATTGAGTAGCAAGAGATTACAGAGCTATGAGGAAGGCTTTGGTTCTTGAGGGTGGAGTGGGTGATGGCCTGGGCTCCAATGTCTCCAAGGCCCCAAAGCAACCCTGAACTGATGATCTGCGTCTTCACCGGGTGCACCTGCAGACATCTCTGGTACCATCTCCATAGCTTCAACATCAATGGATTGAAGGTGAGAGAGATGGATGAAATTTTTGGTTGAAAAAGTTGGGTTTTTTTTCTTCTTCTTTGATTTAAAGAGAAAGGGAAGAAGAAAGACTCTCTAATCTCTATTGTTATTTATTTATTTATTATTTTATTTATTTCTTATTTTATTCAACAAGAAATGAGTGCAGACAAATAGTTGCTGAATTTGGTATCAATTAAAACTTAATTGAAATTTTATTTGAAAAAAAAAAAATTCATAGCTATTATAACCGGACCGGACATTGAACCAGGTAAAGTGTCAGTAGATTATCGGTTCAATCACCGGATCAATTTGGTCAATTTAAATATTTTAAATAATTTAATTTAATATAATATTTTTATTTATTTAAAAAAATTAGTTTATTTAAAAATATACTAGTTCAACCACTCGTTCATACTAATTTTTACTAGTTCAATTATAATTCCAGTCTAATTAAAAAACCGGTTCAACTAGTCGGACCATTTGTTTGGTTTGGTTGTGATAACTGTTGAAAAAATTACTTGCATATTACCTAATAAATGGGTAATTATATATATTATTATAAAATATTTTTTTTATTAAAAATTAATTTAAAATTTTTATAAAAATATAAATTAATGTTTTTCCAGCATGGATGAAGTTGGTGGATAGATGATCGTTTATTTTTTTTATAAAATTTTTAATTGACTTTTAAATTGATGCGTATATAAGCCAATATGGTTTGGATAAGGGCCTATAAAAATAAAATATCAATTTATTTATGTAATCAATAATCATCTACGATAAATATTTTCATAATCAGAATTATATTCTTTTACAAATATTTAATGTTTTATTGTTAGTTAATTTTTTAATATTGACCAATAATTATATTTATATAATTACATTTTTGGGGGAAAATTTGTTATTTGTATTTGAAGTTATTCCAAAATATAGGCGTGCTTTATTGAAGATAGAATGAGTTTAGCTTTAATTTTAAAAAAAAGTGCACCCATTTTATTTTTCACTTATTGGAAGTATTGGATGTACTTGTCTCCCCTTCACAGTCTTGATGTTTTGATAGTAATAAAAAAAATAAAATAATAAAAATCACTTTAGAAATGCTTGGATCATTTTTTTTAAAAATTGAAATATGCAAATTCTTTTTTTTTTTTTTCCGGTTGTGCAAAAGTATATATATATATATATATATACATTGGAATTGATTATTCAATTCGTGCATTGAAGACATGAGATTTGAATTACAAATTCATATTTATAATCAGAGATCTATAATCATTAATATATCCCGAATTTAAATTTTTTATACCAATATTTTTTTTACATTGGGATAAAACTCTTTTCACTTAGTCTAAAATCAATAAAAATAATTGTTTTTATTTATAGTTGTTAGAGGATGTTTCTGTACGGCATTTTGAATCCATAGTGGAAACAAAAACACATAACAATTCAATGACCAAATTAATTTTTATTTTAATTTTGAAGCAAAATGAAAATTGAAGTGTATAAATACAAATGTCTGTTTTTTTTCTTTTAGATTTTGTAAATACAATTTTTTTTGGAAATTTAAGAAATATACTAGAGTTTGACAAAAATGCCAATTTTTAATTTTATAAATATATTTTTTTTATAAACCAAAAGACTTATTAGAGACATCACCGTAGAGTATAGACTCTGGAGTGGCCTATTGCCAGGTGGATAAAATAAATAATAAAATTACTGTAAAAAACATTACTAGAGAGGGTTGCGGGCATATTTGCATGATGCCATGGTGTTAAACATAATGTAAATAAATTTAAATTTTTCTTAACAAATCTAAGCGAAAAATATTCAAAAGAATTCTTTTAGATTAAATTTTTGTAATATTATTTTGAGTGAAACTTTAAAATATGTTTTCATTAGGCTTTGTTTTTTTTTTAAATTTTTTTTAAATGAACTTTTAGATAATTCTTTTTTTTTCTTTCTATTTTTTTAATGCAAATTGACTTTTTATCATTCTCATTGTATGACTATAATCTCCGTAACAAAAGAGCTGCATGTATTTATATATATATACAAAGGGGAACGAAATAAAATCAATAACTACCCTAAAATTTTAGTTATTATTTATTTTTAGTGGTCAAAATATATATATAAAAAAAATTATTTTAATCTAGAAATTATACAATTTTGTCCATCCAACCTATGCAATGAGGATGCATCTTTTATGTATATTCATAGATTTGTAATCTATGAACATTGATGTAAGCCGTTGAATTTTCATCCAACAGTTGTGTACTATTTAATAAACAGTATCAATTTCAGCACAGTAACTTAATAAATATGAACAGTTCAACCCTATTTCTACTACACCTATAACAACTTTTTATCGAAACTCCAATTAACCCTCACTGTAAACGCTAATAGGTACTGTACTTAACTACGGACATTCTACGAACGTCCGCAGTTGATATTTTCTCTCTCTCTCTCAATATATATATATATATACTCGTTATGTACAATGTTAATCAAAATGGAAAAAGACAAACAAAATTACATATTTTCCAAAAAAGATCAAATAAATAAATTTTACAGATAGAGGAATGGTCCAAGTTGTAGAAGGTAAGTTGGTTTAACAATCACTTTCACATTTAAATCTTTATGAATGCCAAAAGACAAAAACAAAAACCCTCAACTCAGACTCTCAAAAGAGAAACAAATTTACAAAATTTATAAAACAAATATTAGTTTTTTATTGACCAAAATCACTAATGATAAAAAAAATTACCTAATGGTAAAAATAATAAAATAATAAATAAATAAATAAATAAATAAAAGGATTGGGGCACCAGCCACTTGAAACAGTAGCAACCATAAGCAACAATTGAGGTGAGGATAGAATACCAAGAAGGAAACAAAAACATCCCAAAATCTCATTGGCCACACAAATTGCTTCATTCCACAACTGCTCCCAATCCTCCATAAAGTTTTCCCAGGACCATAAATCTTGAATTTAATAAAATAAAAAAAAAGAAAAAAAAAATTTCTTGCCCAACAACACTTTATCTGAACCATTTAGCATCCCAAATTCCCAATGCTTTTGGGCTACCACCTTCTTCCTTCCCTTCAGCCCCTATAATCACTGTGGAATGTGGATGTGTGGATAAGTCTTCTGCAAAGTGTTGTTGACATGGAGGTAGTAGCTTCTTTCTTTCCTTTTTCAAAATTGATTCTTTTGTTTGCTTTTGTGCTTCTCTTGAAGTTGCTTCATCCTTGTTTTAATGCATTTTATTAGGTGTTTCTGCTGCTATGAAACCAAGTTTTGCCTGTTCTTTTTTTTAATGGTTTTTTTTCCCTGAATGGATATGTGTTTTTGATTGTTGGATTCTTTGTTTGTTTCTGTTTATCTCTTGGTATTGCTTCATCTTTGTTTGAATGCATTTCACTTGGTCAATTGTTGTTTGTTTCTGTGCATCTCTTGGTATTGCTTCATCTTTGTTTTTAAATAAAGGGTTATCTTGCTTGCAGTTGTCATACACTCATAAAGGTTGTTCACCCATTATGAGCAACAAATTTGAAGGCATGATTGTTTGATCTGAAAGTTTTGGATAGCGCATCTGATACTTATTAACACATCTTATCATGGCATTTTGCATCCATTTTCATACTGCCAAGAAAGACTTTTTTTTTTCTCCAGTTATGAACATTGATCCATTGATCAAACAATCTTAATTTCTTCAATAGATGCCCATGTAAAGCTATTGATAATTCAGAAATAAAATCTCCAATTGGTGTTACTGACCTTGTTTTTAATTCATCTGTTAATATGATCTAGTTCCAATGGAAGAGATGACATTGGCTGGGTTTTATTTGTAAAAAAAACTCTTGCAAAGTAAACAAACATGGTTGGGAGAGATATAAAGGCGGGCCAGTCTGATCTCACAACCAAGGTTCAGAAGAAGCCTGTCAAAGATTTTGTCAGGAAGGTAATCTTCATTTTCTAAGCTAGATGCCAATCTTATTTCATCATTTACAATCTTTACCAATTCCTTTATCTTTTTTTTTGTGTCTCCTTTTCGTCTTTTTTTCTGTGCCTCTCAAAGTGAATTTGTTGATTAGATGCTTGAATTCATATCTTTTTGTGGTCTTTTCATGAAAAAGAAGGTGCTAATTCTGTCCAAGCTGTATCACTTCTTTAAAGTCCATTACTTGGATAGCATAATCGGAACATGTTTTTCATATTTGACCTTCTCTAAGAAGCTTGAAATCACAAAAATAAAAAAAAATTAAAAACGACAAAGTTATCTTATGCTTCATGCATGCTAAATTGTAATTGCTTTCTGCTGACTACAGTATGAAAGAAAGAAAATGCAGCAACCTATTTCCAATTCACATTCCCGAACAACAATTAGTTGCAGTATCTGCTTGAGTGGAGAAAGCTGCCAAATTGTTCGTGCAAGAACTCAACGAATGGATATTCTAATAAAAGGAAAGAAAGCACATGAGGCACAGATCGTATTTGATGGCTTAATAGAGCAGGGGCATAAGCCATCATTGGTAACATACACGACTCTGTTAGCTGCCATGACAGCACAGAAGAAGTTCAAGTCCATCATGTCGCTTATTTCTCAGGTAGAAAGCAGCGGCATGAAACCTGACTCGATATTCTTCAATGCCATCATCAATGCCTTCTCTGAAGCAGGAAAGATCGATGAAGCCATGAAAACCTTTTGGAATATGAAGGAAAGTGGATGTAAATCAACAACTAGCACTTTTAACACCCTTATCAAAGGATACGGCATTGTTGGCAAGCCTGAAGAATCATACAAGCTTCTAGATATGATGTCCCAAGAAGAAAACACAAAGGCAAATACGAAAACATACAATATACTAATCAAAGCATGGTGTGATCAGCAAAACATGGGAGAAGCTTGGAATATCATGCATATGATGCATGCTTCTGGTAATCAGCCTGATGTTGTAACTTACAACACTATAGCCAGAGCTTATGCTAAGAATGGAGAAACAATGAAAGCCGAGGAGCTCATATTAGACATGGATGGAAAGATCCGTCCTAATGAGCGAACCTTGGCAATCATTGTCGGTGGTTATTGCACAGAAGGTAGCACAAAAGATGCACTAAGGTGTCTCCACCAAATGAGGGTTTATGGTGTGTGGCCAAATGTTATTGTATTCAACACTTTGATTAAGGGATTTCTGGACACAGAAGACATGGATGGGGTCAATGAAGTGAGTGAAAGCATTTTTTTTTTTTTAATACTCTTTGTTGAATTTCCTGATAAATGTTAAAGTTTTTTGTACTTGATCAGGCTTTGTCATTGATGGAAGAACTTGGTGTCAGACCAGATGTTGTAACATATAGTCATCAAATGAATGCATGGGGTGCGATGGGGCTTATGCCAAAATGTTTGGAGATTTTTGATGATATGGTGGCCAAAGGAGTGACACCAGATGAGCAGGTATACAGTATTCTTGCCAAAGGATATGTACGGGCACGTGACCCTGCCAAAGCTGAAGGGGTTCTACAAACAATGTATGATCTGGGGATTCAACCCAATGTTGTCACATACACTACAATAATCAGTGGTTGGTGCAGTGCAGCTAACATGGACAATGCGATGAAAATCTATGAGAAAATGTGTGAATCCGGTGTGTCGCCGAATATAAAAACTTTTGAAACACTCATATGGGGTTTCGGAGAAGTGAAGCAGCCATGGAAGGCAGAGGAGATGCTTCAGTTGATGAAGAATGCTGGAGTGATACCGAAGAGGAACACTGTGCGTCTTGTTGCTGAAACATGGAGAGCTGTTGGGCTGCAAGATGAAGCCAGCAGGGTACTGGAATCATTAAATAATCATGGAGCAACCAATAAACTGAATGTATCAGCTAATGGAAATCAGAATTTGAATGCATCTTCAAGGAATGTACTAGCTGATGGACTGCAGCTCGGAGGAAGTAATGGGAGGAAAATAGTGTTGCAGGATACTGAGCTTATGTCTGATAGCCTGAAAACTGCTGTGAAATCGATGTTCCAAGGTCGTGCGCAGGTATTTGGAGTAAAGCCTCCAATTATCTGCAGAAGGCAGTGTCAAATGCAGTATGGGATTTTTGGGTTCAATTCATGCAAGGTTGTATTTCTGAGCTGAAGTAGCTGATCAATTCTGGCAAAAAGACCAGTCATTAATCCTCAATTGCATTAAAAGGTTTCTGCGAGACAATGTGCTTTGCTTAAGGAGAAACAGAGTAGAAAACACTAGTTCTCAAGAAGCCAAAGTTATTCAGACACATAGATATCCACAATACTGATTCTGTTTCTTTTGTCAGACAAATGCCTGGCAGGTGATACTGTCTTTTTTCTCTCTTTTCTATTTGATGTTCAAAATTTTCATCATGATTCAACTGAATTGCTTTTACCTTCATGTGTTTGTGGTTTAGGGTATACTTGTGCTTTTGTATGGATAAACTAATCACATGAAGAGGCTTCATTTGTGGAAAAATTCCTTAGTGATTTATTGATTAATGAGATGATTTTCAGTGTTGGTATCTCAAAAGAAGTAATCAAATACATAGTTTTCTTGTGCTGATGAAAATAAAATTTTGTTTGTCTCTTGTACAGAGTTTTCATTGCTTTGAACATATTTTTCTTCTTAAAAGTTAATTGCGGAAAAACATGATCAAATTGTACATCTTTTAAATACACAACTTATGTTTTGATTTGCAAATATAATTAATAGAGTAACTAATAATCCTACATTGGTTTTTTTAGCAAATATGAATATGAATATGAATAAATAAGCCTAAGTCCAAATAGTATGTTTAGTTTGCACTTAACAGTAATTGTAAATCTTTTTGACAAGGTGATACATCAATTTCTTTAAAAAAACTGGTTTGCTGTTATTTTCCTTGAAGACAATGGAAACCAGAGAGTAATCAGAAATTCATATCTGATGTTATCTGTAATATTCTAACTCTTCAATTGAGATTAACTTCAATTTGCAACAGAAAGATGACTTTCAGTATAATCCCTTTCAGATTTAAATAAAAATCACCATGAGTATAAAATTCACAATAACTTGATATAGAATACAGCATGGTAAAGCATCACATATGGCGAAAACTGGCACAAGTTTAAAGCCTCATCTCTAACTTTGTGAGATAATTTGAACTATATCTATAGTTTCTATGATGAACAACAAACCTATCACTCAACTCAGGTTGTTTCTTATGAATTTCAGGTTTCACTTTTTTTTTTCTCAAAGTTCATCTTTCTTTTCCTGATCAACAGTCGAAGGACCACTTTTGTCTTCGATTTTGACCTTTTCATTGATGAAGTTGATCATTTCTTTCAAGCTTGATTTTTTCGAAAGCTTGATCTGCAAAGAAGCCAACAATTTTGTTTCAGAAAAAATGTTTAGTAACAGTAGGACAAATAAATCTGAAAAAATGCGTTAGGGCTATTGATACCGGATTAGATTTGTCTCCGGCAGGGTAAAATAGCAGAGCTGGGTAGTTGTTTATCTGCAAATAAAAGCAATTTGAAATGAATAAGTTCTTGTTATTTTCTTCCCATTAGCTGTCAATTCACCAAAAATAAGTCATATACCTGAAGCTTTGGATTTTCATTCAGAGAAGCATCATATCTGGCAAATTTTAAATTGCTATGCCCTTTGAAGTGCTTAGCCAACTTTTCTATCTGCTTACTTGTGGCGTCACAGTCAATGCACCATGGTGTATATACCTACAATTTATGATAAAATTTCTGATAAAACTTTACAAAATTTGATGTGAAGCAAGACTTTTATGATGTCAAGAGCTCCTGAAAGATATTTGTATCTCATTTAATTGAATATAACCAACCTCAAGAAATACATTCTCAGCGCTTTCCAAAACAGAAGCATCAAATGTCTTGCCTACAACTTTTTCAATGATTCCTGTCTGCATATCATCGTAATATGAAGAAATAACACTTCAGAAAATCAGAAGCTGCATTAAACGCCTTAAATAAATGCAATGGAAATCTTCTAGGATGAAAATGAATTATTGGCAACAATTAGTTAATTATGGAGAAGAGAGTATTTTCATCATACGAATAGGATAAAAATTGTGAGTTCCCTTGTGAGATGCCAGAAAATCCAATACTGGCCAATGCCACGTAGTGACAGGACCTTAAATCCAGAAACTAACCGGGACGAAAATGAAAATCAATACTCACTGAATCTGGTTTTGGTTCTGATTTGTAGTATTGAGGGAGAGTGCCATGATCGAGGCTTGAGCAGAACACCTGATGATTATAATCGATTGCACATAGTTAATACTCATCTAAAAAGTTGATTATTCCATTAATATGCAAAATGATGTTCAAGACATACTTCCAGATTTTCTGGTGTGAGATTGGTCTCTAAGATGTACTTGGAACCATCCCTGTTATCAAATGCGGCCACCTGTACAGCAGATAAAAACAATTGGCTTCAGCTAATAACACTGGTTATAATCAAACACCAACCAACCTCTTGGAGCTTCTGTGTATTTCTTGCAAAAATTTTAGTCTTGAGTTTCAAAATACTTGATTATATCCAAGTAACAAATGGTTTTCAGCTACTACAGACATACTTAAAAGCTGAAGATAAATATTTAGTTCTTCGTAGATGAGAAATATGAAAAATAAAAAGCAGAGCACAGTTAACAAGTGAAAAAGCATGGTACCCAAATTAAGCATTTTTTAGATTGATAAATGAAAGGAGAAAGTAATTTTTGTGTGAGATGGACTTTTGAAGATATGTGAATGATCTTTATTAGAGTAACTAATAGTTGCGCATTGATTGAATGTATCAAACCTATGCTCTTTAAGTTTTTTGGTCGGGCGATATAATATGTACTTGGTTTGTATCTAACATTCCTAAGACGGTGTTCTAACTTCCGAGGCTTCAGTTTGAAGCTATAGACCTTGAATAGAAAAAACTTTTCACTTGTATCTAAAGAATAAAATGTAGCAAAACATGAATCAGCCATCAGAATGGAGCATCGTTCTGAAATTGAACAAATTCACTAATCAATTCTCATCAATGGATTCGAATTTATCCAGAGAAATTACACTTGACGTTCAGATCCTGAAGGTGGCCATCAAGAGTAAATTATTAATTATGATGGTAAATTGTAGAAATAGTTGTAAGAAATACTCACAATGGGATGATCTGATTCCAAACCCAATAAAGTTAGAAATGGTTTTGCAAGGTTCTCTTCAATTATGATTGTAAATTGTAGATATAATTGTAAGAAATACTCACAATGGGATGATCCGATTCCAAACCCAATAAAGTCAGAAATGGTTTTGCAAGGTTATCTTCAGCAGAATCAACATAGACAAACATTATCTGCAGCAAACATGAAGATAATCATCATAATTGGAAATTCATCTTTAGCAACAATGGGTACGTAAAAGCAATCTACAATCAAATAGTATAAAATAATCACCTTCGACTTATATTTCCTTGCAACAGCTTGAAGAGATAACAGAAGGTTCTTGATGTCATCAGCCTCAGCAAAGATAAAAACCTGGAAGAAGTTTAATAACTCTTAAACATCATATTTATAAACTGGTTCTACTGAAAGATAAATTAGAGCTATCGATCAGAAAGCATAAACTAATGTGTATCAAATGACTATTCAAATGTTATTGCTGTTTTTGCCATTTTATTAAATGAATTCAGATCTAGCTCATAAGTGTGTCACTCAAAACTGCCAAATAGAGGATCAATGGAAACCTGCGTTTTGATTGGGCTGGAGTAGACTCTGGCAGAATTCATTTCAGTCAAGGTGGTAACTAACGGAAACTTGTTATAATTTACAAAATTTAATATTCTTCCTTCTTCAAACTTCTCCGCTGCAAAATCCATAGCATAAAATTATTAGCATGTGAGACCTAGGAAGAGGACATTATTCTATACAGCAGTTTCTGAAAGCAGATAATTTTTCACAGCTATGAAAAAATTATTTGAGAAGCTTGCCAGAATTGAAAAGGTGATGAAAAATGAAACTTGGCTATCATTACTTACTGAACTTTTCAAATTTCTCGGATTCATTTTTGACAAGGCCGATAAACTGTTTTTCAGCTCCAATGTCTGGAAAGAGAAGTTTAGCAATATTAATATCATTAGCTTCAACAAACTGAATTTCATTTTCAGAGGTTGCTGCTTTAACAAATTGCTCATATTCAACTCCCTGCACAAGAAAAAAAGAAGATAAATGGCACATTTAGCAGTAACTGTATTCATAGAGGAATTAAGCATGGCTCAAATATGCATGACCTTTCACAGTTTTCAGTCAATTCTAGACGTATTTCCATGACAAACATAGAAGTTTTGTCAACCTTCAGGATACCTCAGAGAGAAGCAAAACTAACAATTTATGACATAGTTCAAGAAATTTACAGGGGCAACAGCTCAATGAAAAGCCACTGATGATTGCTGGCTATTCTACAACTTGATAGGCTAGGAACAAAGGGATGTATAACATTGAAAGTCTATGAAGAATGAGGCCCAGACTCCAGAGCACTGAATATAAAGAACAAATAGAAACTAGGATTATGAATAATGCTGTTATTTCCTCAAAGCATTAAAAGCAAACTACTTCATATCTATTACTTACATTGCTAACATGTACAAAGTCAATCCAGTAACAAGATGGATCAAATATATTCTCCACCATGAAACTGAAAAATCCTATTCATACCACAATACTATTATTATTCATACCTCAAATTTGTCAAAGTAGCCAATAACAAATATAGGATGAGTTTTAAGGAACTCTTCTGCCTCTGGTATGGAAGTTAGTCTCTGAACTGGTGCACCGGTCTTCTTTCTTGTCCATATCATTATTTCCTCCCTAGTTGAATAAAACAAAAACAAACAAAATTCAAACCATGAGTGACAGAACCCTTTCAGTTTTTTTGGGGCTTGCATTAAAGAAAGTCACAAGGCACACTAACTAAAAGCCAATCAATCAGTTAGTGAATGTGACAAACCACACCAAATGACAGATTTTCACGTGAAAAGAAAGCAAACAATGACACAGCATTATAGCTAAAATAGAGAGATACCTTCAACAGGTTACAAGTAGGACTATTGTATTCTGCATTTGTCAAGAAGAAGGTAGTAGTTTTACTGGAAAACATTGCAAATGAACCATAAGGAAGATAACTTAACCGCATATTCTCACGGGTCATGGCAGAAAATAAATCAGTCACAAAGCTTACAGTAACATAAGACTGACAAGATCAAGATCAAAACTTTTCAATTTTGAGTGTTTCAGGAAGAAGTTTGCAGTTGCTTGTAGGAGGCATTGCAAATGAAGATCGAGAATATAACTGAATTGCACTCTCACAGCCGCAAATAAATCAGTCACAAGACTTAGCGTAGGTAGAAAGTCTAACAAGAGCAAGATCTTCTTTTTGTTTCTATTTTGTGCATTTCAAGAAGCTTGTAGTAGTTTTCAGGAGGAATTGCATATCAAGATCAACAAGATAACTGAATTGAAAACTCCCACACGAATACAAGACTAACAAGATCAAGATCCAAACTTTAGCAAACCAAATCACAACCTTCATCAATTAAAAACACAAAACGGAATCCTTACCCAGTGAATCCTCCAGTATAAGACTGCACACTGCCATTAACGAAGAGCAGCAAGGTAGGAAACCCTTTAATTCCAAGAGAGCTCGCAGCTTTAGCATGCCTATCAGCATCCAACTTAGCCATCACAACTTTGCTCCCCATCTCTCTGAGAACCGTGGCGGCCTCCGCAAACCGCGGCATAAGCTCGGCGCTCCTCGGACACCAGGGAGCGTAACCGAGGAGAAGAAGGAGCTCGTTGCTATCAATGACTCGTTGCGCATTCTCATTGGTGAGCTCAAGAACAATCCTTTGAGCTCGGGAGAGGACATCCGCCTCCGATGGCTTACCATGGGGCATGACCCTTTGGTTTTCCTCCTCCTCATCGATGGCCAGAAGCTCTTCGAGGTCGTCGAGGTCGGGATCATTGGATGCGGCTGCCAGATGGAAGAGGGAGTGGAGGAGGAGAAGGGAGAGGAGGATGGTGATACTGATGGCTCTTGAGCTTTGGTTTCTTTGGGCCATTGTGAGAATTGGCAGTGAGAATCACTAAAAAAAGGTTGCCTTTTTAGAGATTGAAGAAGAAGAAGAAGAAGAAAAAGAGTGATTTTTTTTTTTTTAATGAATTTTTTTGTGAAAGAGTAAAAAATTTAGAATTAATTTTTTTCAATAGAATTAATAAAACTTACATGGATCTGGAGACAGATAGCTCCAGATTTAAATTCTAATATAGCATTAAAAAAAAAGTTATTTTTTATCAAAAGAAAACTGGAAGAAAAACTCTAATATATAGCATAAAACTAATCTCTCTCTCAATTTTGGATTTTTGGAAAGAAAAAAGTTTGGTTTTTACAAAATTGAGAAAAAGAGAGAGAGAGAGAGAGAGAGAGAAGATTTTGTTTTTTTTGTTTTTTGTTTTTTTGGAAAGGTTTTAAGAGAGGAAGTTTTTAAATTAGTGATTTTTTTTTCTTTGTTTGAGATGTTTCTTTACAGGATTTTTTTTTTATGGAAGATTCCATTATTGTTCTTGGTTTTTTTTTTAAAGAAAATTATTAATTTTAGTAATGGATAATCAGAATATTCAACTAAAATAATGGAGATCAATTAAAAAAATTAGAAAGAAAGAACCGGGTATGACTCAGCAGTACTTTGTAGAGTCTCATATAAAAAAAATTATCTAATATTATATTATGGGGGATTTATACCTAAAAGATTTACAAATCATTGTAATTAGTATATTTTTATACTTATCCCAGGAAAAGCTCGAACGACCTTCAACAAAAGGATACCTGTACCCGAAACCGACACAGGTGGCAAACTCAATTATTTAACAAGTATGACTTGAGATCTATACTTCACTATGACAGAACTTATCCATTTCAATGATGGGACATACAATCGCCATTCATAATGGAAAGGAGCATTTCATTTATTTTTATTTAAAAAATATTAAATAGATCATGACAGCCTTTCTGAAGTTCAATATCCCAGTAAACCTTCTGAATTTTTATTTTTATTTTTTAATAATAGGCAATCAATGCGTGGAGTGCAAAATGACACTAATTTAATTTATTTTTAAATTTAATTAGATTATTTAAAAGTACTATTTTACCTTTATGTTAACTTTCATCATTATTTTCCCCAATAAAAACTCAGCCCAAGCTCATGGTGGCCAAGTGATGACATGGTGAGCTACGTGGATATTTGAAGTATGATTCTAGAGAAAAAAAAAATTATTAAAATAGTGAAAAGATGTGAGATAAAAAAAAAAAATTTGGTAGGCCGCAATTATGTTTTAATTTAAAAAAAACTGATAAAATAATAAATTTACATTTGATATCTTTCCTAGTAATGTTTGGGTCAAGAGAGAATGAGGATTGAGATGGTACTTTTATTATTTTTTAACTATATAAATAAATATGGTTTTTACTGTGTTATAATAATCATTATTCATTAAAAATAAAGGTGAAGGTTCATGCTACATTGCGGTCTCTCATTAAAAATGTTATTTTCTTCTGCTAGAATGGCAGATAATGTTTGCATTTTTAAGGATTAATAAATAAAAAATTGCTTAAAAACAATCAAGATTATATCAAATATTTGGTTAATTAATAGGGCAAATATTGTTTCTATATTTGCGGCCATTTGCACATGGCATTGTCTACATGTTCATCCACAAATCATGGAATTTTTATTTTTGTTATTTCTTTCTTTGGATAACATGATAATAGACTGTGCCAACCCGGGAGATGCCTTTGTTTTATCTTTCTCCATGCTGCCATTGTTTATGTTACCTTTTATTCTTGTTTGCCCTTATATGAGGCCCGGTTCTCTCAATAATTGTTAGATATAAATTGAATGATTTTATTTAAATAAACAATATTATAAATAGTATAAATTAGGATGAACAATAAAAAATTGGATGATCAGTATTTACATTTTAACTATTCATTTCTTATTGCAATAGTAATATGACAAAATCCCACTTGTTAAAATTCATTTGCACCCCCTTGTCATCTTCTGATGTTCTGACTAATCACACACACACATATATATATATATAGATGTTCTGACGAATCACCTATGTATAGATTTTTTTTTTTATCTACAAGCGTTAATAGTTCGCCATCCATTTCAAATCAAACATATGTGATATGAGATGCATAATAATTTTTATGAATAGTAAAGTAGTATACATAGTAACCAATAAATAGTGATATAGTACAATGACTTGAGCACTATTTATTATCTTGTTTCACTCTCTTCACACCAGTTACTCCCTGTCTCTCCGCTTTTTCTTCTTTCTTCTTTTTTCTAATCTGTATATATTGACAAATGTGAAAAAAAAAATTACATGTTAAGAATAAGCATATGTATGTATTTGAGCTCTACAATACTTATTCTCATTAAGATTTTGAACTCATCCCTTTAGCATGCAATAGACCAATATGGAGAGACCAAATGATTACCCTTATATTTTCAAAAAATTTTGGTGGTCTAATGTTAGCATTATCCTTTTGTCTTATCCTTGTAATTCTCTTTATTTTTAATATATATATATCCCATTGCGAAAGTGATCGAGCGATGACAACCAGGAGGTGGGCTTGGAAGCAGCCATCCTTTGAAGAATCGAATCGACGAGCCATTTCGTGAATCAATGGAATGTCTGTCTATCCATAGTTATTCTATCTTTATATGACGGGCTATGATAACTTAAAAGAAGAGATGAAGAAAACTGCACACTTTATTCATAATCATTGAAGCATTTATAAAGGCAAAATTCTAAAAAAGATAATCTCTACTAATTTGAGTTTTAATCAACACACAACTAACTTAAATATTTAAATCAAGGATATCCTAACCAAACTAAAATAAACATCATTATCTTAACACCCTCCCTTAAACTTATGTTTATCTCATAAGTTTAAAGTTATCTCTCTTGCATGAATGCTTTCATACTCGATACACTCGATCAATGCCCCGAGCTTGTGAAAAGTAGCTATTTTGAGAGGCTTTTGTAAATAAATCAAGAATCGATCTTTGCTTCCGCAGTAGATGAGATCAATAATTTTATCCTTTGTAAGATCTCGCAAGAAATGATATCTTACGTCAATATGTTTGCTTCTTCCATGAAGAATGTAATTCTTAGATAGCTTGATAGTTGAATTGTTATCGCAATATATTGGAGTCGAACCTTCTTGCTTTTAATTGAAGTTCTTCAAGAATATTTCTTAACCACTACTCGCATGAGAGGCACATGCTCGTTGTCGCTACAAATTCAGCCTCGGCTATGGAAAGAGTAACAATATGTTGCTTCTTTGATGACCATGAGATAGCTCCAAAACCCATCATAAATACATAACCGGATGTGCTTTTTCCGATCATCTAAATCTCCCGCGATAATCACTATCTCAGAAATCCAATTAGTTCTCGATATCTCTCCTTTTCTTGTACAATATTCCATAATCTATTGTTCCTTGTAAGTATCGCAAGATCTCGCTTTTCTGGCCATGAGATGCACCTCTTTTGGATTTTTCCATAAATCTACTAATGAGACTTACACCAAACATAATGTCGGGCCTTGTTGCAGCTTAAATACATCAAACTTCCAACAATTTGTTTGTAAAAGTGTTGTTAACCATGTTTCTTCCTCGAATTTTTTTAACAAGCTTCAAACCCGCTCTCAACAGAGTACAAACAGGATTACAATCTTGCATTCGAAAACCCTGGTCGGATATTATGCACATATCTTTTTGAGAAATAAAAATACCGAAGAAGATTGGATAACTTCTATACCCGTAAAGTAATGCATTAAACCCGAGTCGACATATCAAATTCAATCATCATGGAAGTCTAAAACCCGCTCAATTATCACTTTGTCGCTGCGTTGTAGATTAAGTCATCCACATATAAGCGCACTATAAGTACCTTTCCTTCACCTTCAAATTTCATAAAAACTGTATGTTCATAGTGGCACTTCTGAAATCCTTTCTTTAAAAAATAAGCTTCTATGCGACTATACCATGCCCGTGGAGCTTGCTTTAATCCATAGAGAGCTTTTTTCAATTTATACACTTTATGCTCATCCCCTGCTTTAATATAACCCAAAGGTTGATCAACAAATATCTGCTCTTCTAATTCTCCATGTAGAAAGGCCGATTTTACATCTAGCTGAAATATTGACCATGAATTTTGAGCTGCCAATGCAACCACAAGCCTGATAGTGTCAAGCCTTGCAACTGGAGCAAAAACCTCTTTATAATCTATACCAAATTCTTGCTTATAACCTTTTGCAACCAATCGTGCCTTATACTTGTCAATCTCACCTTTTCTCGCTTTAATTTTTGTTTTGTATACCCACTTTAAAAACAATTGTTTTTTTGCCCTTTGGGAAGTTCAACAATTTCCATGTTTTATCAATGGATGCAATTTCATTATCCATAGCTTTTTTTCCACTTTTGAATGTTGGATAGCTTCTTCAAAAAGATAAAGGATCACAACTCGAAAATAAAGCAAAGTGAGTAGCAAGGTCTTCGATTGGTTGAAATCACTACTTTCATAATCTGCCATCCAAGCCGGGCCTTTTTTTCTGGACACGAGTAATAGGGGATTTAGTTGATGTTTCGTTGTCAGTTTGTGAAAGTTTATTAGTAATCGAGGCTTCATTAGTTGAAATTTCTTGATGTTGGACTTGCTCTCCTTCTTCTTCGGGCTTCATCACTAATTATAATTGAAGTAGGCTCGCCGCTCACTCCAATTCCAAGTGCTCTCTCATCAAAAAAATAACATCCCTACTCACCATAATTTTTGTTAATGGATCATACAATTTAAAAAGCTTTGGATATTTCACTAATCCCAAGAAAAACACACTTTTGCCCTTTATCATCAAGCTTCTTTTCTTTTCTCATCTCGAATATGTGCATATGCAATGCAACCAAAAAAATTCAAGTGATCTATTGTTGGTCTTCTTCCACTCCATGCTTCCTCCGGTGTTTTGTTTTTGAACAAAGAAAAAGTAGGACTTCTATTCAAGATATGAATGCTCCAATTCATCGCTTCGGCCAAAAAAATTCTTCGAATTCCGCCTTTGTTAACAAGGTTCGCACCTATATCGAGGATGGTTCGATTTTTTTCTTTTCCGATACACCATTCTGCTGTGGGGGAATAGGGAGTCGTGAGCTCTCTTCGGATGCCATGATAATTACAAAAACTTTCAAAGTCTTTCGAGCAAGTACTCTCCTCCACGATCGCAGTCGAATTGTTTTAATAGGCTTCCCGATTTCACTTTCAACATATACCTTGAAGCTTTTAAATGCACTAAAAGCTTCTGATTTCTCCTGTAAAAAATAAACCCAAGTTTTCCGAGAATAATCATCGATGAAAGTAATAAAAATATCTTTTACCTCCATTAGAAGTAGGATTTATCGGGTCCACAAATATCGAGTGAACAAGTTCTAAAACATCTTTTGCTCTCCAAGACTTTCCTTGAGAGAAAGGAGTACGATGTTGTTTGCCAACAACACACTCTTCACAAACTTGGGAGGGAATAGTGATTTTAGGAAGCCCTATCACCATATCCTTTTCTTGGAGTGTCTTCAATCCACCAAAGCTCAAGTGACCATACCGATAATGCCATAGCCATGAAGGATCTTTTGTTTTAGCCATCAAACAAGGTTGAGCACATTCAATCTTTATAGGAAACAACCTATTTGAACTCATTGGCACAATTGCAATTGCACCTCTACAAGGATCATATATTTCACAAGTACCTTTTTGAATAGTAATTGTATATCCCTTCTCTTGCAACCCGACCAAAGACTCGAGAAGTTACTTTTCAAGTCGGAACATAAAAAAACATTAGAAATTTTTTTCTATAAAACCATTCTTGGTTTTTTTATATTAATATCACCCTTTCCCATCACATTCACCGTAGAGCAATCTCCAAAGCTAACAAGAGAGTGAAAAATCTTCATTTAAGTAAGAAAAAGAAGGACTTACTTCCACACATATGGTTGCTACAACCAGTGTCCACAAACCCAATATCTGACTTGTGAGATTCCTGACTATCTTGAATTGTCATTAGCAAAGTCTCCGCTTCTTTATTTTCTGCAAAATTTGACTTTTTCTCCTTTGTCTTTGTCATTAGGTAGCTTTGGTATAACATTCGAACTGGTAATGACCAAATCGATGACATCTAAAACACTCAATTTTAGATTTATCAAATTGTTGACCTCGTCCCCTCTTCCTTTACTTTGTAGATAACCATCATCGTGATTTCTGCTGCCACTCGTAGCCTCTATCTCGCTTCTTCCTCTTCCTCTACTTCCACCGCGACTCTACCCTCGTAATATTGAGAAGTTGTTGGTCGTAGAGGCCTTCAAAGCTTGCTCCTCAAAGAATAAAAATTACGGTTGATCTTCCTGCTCATGAACTAATAAAGAGCTTTTGAAGTTCATCAATTGAGAGTGCATCTATGTCCTTTTGATTCTTCAATTGAGCAAACTATGTAGTCAAATTTTGTCATCAAAGATCGCAATATCTTTTCAACAATAGTGACATCATCCATCTTCTCCCCATGAAACCGCATATTATTGGCCAATCCCATGGTTCTTGCAAAATAATTGTTAATGATTCTCCATCCTTCATCTCGTAGATTTTTCAAAATCCCTTCTCAAGGCTTGAAGTTGTGCACGCTTCACCCTTGATGAGCCTTTGATATTTTTTTCTTCATCGAATCCCATATATCCTTGAGGTTTCTTTACAAAGAATCGCTCCAAAAATAGATCGATCAATGGCCTCGAAATAAATAATTCTTCGCCTTCAAGTCTTTTCAACTTTGATGCCTCAAGTTCCTTCCTCCGTGCTTCAGAGGTACTACTCCATCATCCGGGTTTTGCCACTCCGAATTCAACAATATTCCAATACTCCTTGATTTTTAAGAAATTTTTCCATCAACATGCTCCAATGATCGAGAGACCATCAAAACGTGGAATAGATGGTTGCACAAAGTTGTTCTGCAGACATTGTGAATTTCTTCACTACAAAAACTCTCCCTTTTGTTGAAAAACCCTCGACTCTTGATACCACCGATAACTTAAAAAGAAGAGATGAAGAAAACCGCATACACTTTTATTCATAATCATTGAAGCATTTATAAAGGCAAAATTCTAAAAAGATAATCTCTACTAATTTGAGTTTTAATCAACACACAACTAACTTAAATATTTAAATCAAGGATATCCTAACCAAAACTAAAATAAACATCATTATCTTAACA